>NC_135659.1:45869820-46104797 GCF_964188315.1 Podarcis muralis
GCCAAAACAGTTTAGCAGACCAAATTTGTATTTTTTATGTTGCAAACTGTTCTGTGAAGGGCAGTATGTAAATTAACAGCAGCAGAGGCCTAGCAGGCCTAACTAGCTTTCACGGGACTGGGGGAGGGGTAGGTTCCCCACCAATACTCTAATGACTTGGGTTCATCGTTGCAGACACCGGCGCACACTTAAAGTGAGTTTTCAAGAAAGTTAAAAAACAGATTGTTTTACATAAACATTTATGCTACTCTAGCCAGGGCAATCCTCCCCACCTCCCTGATGTTATCCTACGCTGCCAAACCCTGACAACACCCAGACACACCTGGCAAAGCTCCTTAACTGGTAGCAACAATTGGCCAAGCAATAGGCCTTCCTAGGCCTATGGCCCCTTGCCAAGGGCTGTTGCAACTGCTCTCACAGCAGCATTGCGATGTACTGGCACAGCAGCTGAGCCATGCTATCTCCAGACCCCTCAAAGTACTCAGTTTTCTCTAGGGCACTGCCCCCTTCCCCCAGTGCAGTATAAGTTGTGAGCCAGACCCCATTATGATGAACCAACCTGCTTCTTTAGCCATGTCGGGGTAATCAAAATTTTCACGAGACCCAGGCTTTTCAAACTGTTATAAAGAAACAATTTTTTTAATTAAAAAAAGCAAGTCTATTTTCTTCTCATCCGTACTCATATAACTTCTAATCACACAAATTCTGTAGAGAGTGAAAGGACAAGGAAGTACACACTATACATGCACATGGTAAATGCCTTTTCAGATCTTATTATGTTTTAATATAGCCACTTGCCATTACACAAATTCAGCAATATATAGTGGTGCAAACAAATTATATGTTAAAAATTCCTGAAGTTTTGCTAAAGAAAAAAATTGTGGTACTAGAAGGAAGACAGGATCTCTCTGTCAAGCATTTTTGTTTATCTTTTGATGCACTAGTTAGTAATGCCATTAAAATACCTGGCACTTTACAACGTAACAAGAATGCAGGTCTGTGCCACAAGTAGCTAACAGTCCCAAAGGTCCTTCCTCAGCTATTGCATAAGCTATCAACTTATTTTCCAAGAGGTTGTGACATTCCTTATTTTTTACATGCTAGCCTGACACATGCCAGACCAATAGGTAAGATTTAGAATGAGGAATCATATGAATGCTTAGAGCAAAGGAGAGAGGTCTGGAGCTAAATATTATGCCTGTGAGCAGAAACTTCAACTGTTCATGCAGAAGGGGCCCTTCAGATCCAGTCTCTAGTCCAGGCTACTTCAACCTCGGCCCTCCAGATGCTTTGAGACTACAATTCCCATCATCCCTGACCACTGGTCCTGCTAGCGAGGGATCATGGGAGTTGTAGGCCAAAAACATCTGGAGGGTCGAGGTTGAGGAAGCCTGCTCTAGTCTCTTCCATATTAATCTTCTAATAAAATCTTTCTGAAGTGGTTTTATTTATTTATGTATTGTTGCAGTTACAGTAATTCTATCACTTTTTTCCACTTTGCATCAAGGCAGCTACAGTAACAAATTCGCACAAATAATATATACCCACCGACCCGCATGCATATATACCTACACCAAACACTCCATGGAAATAGCATTGAAAACGATCAAGTCAGACAATAAAGCAGCAAAATAAAATTAGAAGTATCTCAGACTTTATTAAAAGTCAGTGACAAAGAGAGACAGAGATGTTTTATGTCTCATTCCAGATACTGTAGTGGACAATCCCTAATGTTAGCCATATTCAGAGCATACCCACTAAAATAGAGTCAATTTATTTCTGTGGGTTACAATGCGTAGGCTTTAGTATGATTTAGTTGGATATCAGGCACTATACGTGTGGCAAAAGCCATGTATGAATTTGGTTAATTTAGTATAAGCAACTATCATATACACATTCTGGTCTTTTGGGGACTCTGACTATTGTTCCCCATAATTTCCCCTTGCCCCCTGTCAACAGAGCCTATACCTATACCCATTCCCTCCAATGAGCCTTTCCTTGCTTTGTTTGTCGGCTTGCATTTATTTCAGTGGATCCCTGCCTTGTCAACTAACATTCACAGCATTCTTTTTCCTCCAGTGAACCTTCTGGTTTCCAACTGAAAGCAAGGGGAAAATTGTCACTCGCACTGTCATAATTTCCCTCCCTTTTAATTAGTCTTTCCCAAGACAGGGGTGGCAGCGCTGGGAAGACTCTACCTGTTGAATTTCTTCCAGCCACACAGCTATCAAAGGGGCCGGTGGCTAGTATTGCTGGGGGGGTCCCGTGCGGGGCCGACCCCACCTACCTTGCAGGGTTATTGCAAGGCTAAAAGAGGGGGTTGGAAGCCATGCAGACCACGCAGTTTCTTGGGAGGGATGGAAATGAGGTGCAGCCTGAAAAGGGGAGCAACTCTAAGCGCTCTCATCCCATCCCCCCCCCCCGACTCCTTTCTCAACAGAGCAACCCATCCAGTACCTTAGTCATGCCGACTCCCACCACAAACACCCTCCTTCCTAACCGGGACGGAGCCATCGCCGTTGCTCAGGATCGCCCTGCGCCCCCAACTGCAAGCCCACAAGACGAGCGCGAGTCCTCTTTCTCTTCCCTGGCACTCGCGCACGGGTTGTTGGACTGAAGGGGGGGAGGTTCCAGCCAAAGGTCGACGGCAGGGGCGGGGCCGCGTTGAGATTATCGCTCCGCCCGCCCCCCGCCCCCCCCCCGCGCTCTTAAAGCAACAGTCTCTCTGAATCGACAAGCACCAATCGTGCAGGACGAAAGATGAAAATTAGTGGTTGCACATACAGTGGTACCTCGGGTTAAGAACTTAATTCGTTCTGGAGGTCCGTTCTTAACCTGAAACTGTTCTTAACCTGAGGCACCACTTTAGCTAATGGGGCCCCTGCTGCCGCTGCGTGATTTCTGTTCTCATCCTGAAGCAAAGTTCTTAACCTGAAGCACTATTTCTGGGTTAGCGGAGTCTGCAACCTGAAGCGTATGTAACCCGAGGTACCACTGTACACCTAGAAGAACCAGTGCCGGATTTACATAAGCTAAACAAGCTATACCTTAGGGCCCCTCTCTACTGGGGGCCCTCTAAAAATTTAAAGGGGAAAAAACCTGGATGTACATTTCCAAAATATAAGATAAAAAAGAAATAAAATAAAACCTACATACAGCAACAGTGTTTTGTGTTGTGTTTCCTATGATGTAAGTAATGGGCCCCGCCTGCTAGCCTGTTCCCTAAAATATCACTGGTTTGCTCATTTCTATATATAGGGTGCCTACATTCTGCATGGACTGGTTGCATGGCTTTCGATACCTGTTAGGTCCATAAATTCCCATATAGCATATAGTAAACACAAAAAACAGTGACAATTTGTTGTTGACAGCTGAACATATAAAGGGCCCCATTACCTTCAGTAGCTTAGAGCCTCATCAAACCTAATCCGGCCCTGAGAAGAACCATAGACTGTAGAGCTGGAAGGGGTCCGAGGGTCATTTAGTCCAACCCCCCTGCAAACTCAGGAATCCTGCCCTCCAAACTTCTGGTTAAGCTTCTGTGAAGGTTGTTTTTGCAAAGGTGATGTTTTGAAAATCCTAAGCCAAAAACTTTGGAAAGAAAAGTTGGTTCTTGAAGGTTCAATTCCATAGCTTTCCCCACTTGCCTGGGAGTAAGCCCCACTGAATTCAGTAGGGTTTGCTTCTGAGGAGCCGTAGTTAGCATTGCCCTGTCAACTTGCACCCGTTTAAGCCACGACATAGCAGAGAGAGACGCTGTTTCCTTGGTTCGCCCCCCAAACTTAACAGTTAGCAGGCAAGGAGGCGGCGCCTTTCCACTCGTCCTCAGCTCCAGCTGCAAGGAAGTGAGCGAGCGCTGCCTGCTATCGATCCGCCGCCGCCGCCGCTGCTCCTTTCAGACTTCCAAGAACGAATAAAAAACATAGAATCGCGATGCTCCGCTTGGGCAGAGGAGCCGCCTTGCTGCGGACGCTTCCCGCCCAGCCCCCGGGGGAAAGGGGCAAGATCCCCAGGAGAGCCGCGGCTGCCGGGAGGAAAAAGGAGATCCTGCTCGAAGTGCACGGAGAGGCTGGAGAGGGTGAGTGGAGCCCAACAGCCTCCTGAGGGTGTCCGGGCCCAGTTGGGGAGGCCCAGGGCGGCTCTGCAATAAACGGGAGCTTCGCAGACGGCGTGGCGGGGGGAGGGGGGATCGTAGCTACTCCTGCAAGTTGTTGCAAGGGACGAGGTAACCTCCCGTCCCGTCCAGCCCTTTGCATGTTTGCTTGTTAACTCGGAAGTAAGTCCCGCTGAGTTCCACGGGGCTTATACTCCGAGGTAAGTAGGCACAGGATTGCAGCGAGGCTATGGAAAGTGGATGGATGGATTTCATAAAATTTATATGCCGCTTGAACCTCAGAGAGAGCGTTACCAAAAAAAAAAAAAAAAAGGCAAGAAAATCATCACTAAAAAGTTTGCAACTGTAATTATAAAAGACAGAGGTTAAATCCGCAGTAAAATAGGCTGGAACAAATTAAAACTCCTGCAAAGTTTCCTCAAACATCTCTGAAGAGAGAGCAAGTGTAGTCTTCTATCAAAACCTGGGAAGCCCCGTCAATTATGCTGCCCTCCTCCAATCACAAGCGTTGTTCGTGGGCAACACCCTCCCAGTAAACAAAGATTAGCCGGGCATGAAAGGCACCATTGGGCGCGCCACAGCTTGAAGGAGCTGCCTAGCCCATTTCAGGAATAGATGAGAGATCCATTTGGGAAGGCTGCACCTGTTGACCTCCAGTTGTTTTGGACTACAACTCCCTGGCACCTGGCTGGCAAAAGCTGCACTAAACACAGCAGGGATGGGGAACCTGAGGCCTTTTCGGATGTAGTTCAGTGGCAAAGCATCTGTCTTGCGTGCAGAAAGGGCTGGGCTCAGTCCCCCAGCATCTCCAGAAAGGGCTGGGAGAGACTCCTGCCTAAAACACTGAGAGCTGCAGGCAGCCAGAGTAGACAGTACTGAGTTAAAGGTAAGGTAAAGGTACCCCTGCCCGTACAGGCCAGTCTTGACAGACTCTAGGGTTGTGCGCTCATCTCACTCTATAGGCCGGGAGCCAGCGCTGTCCGGAGACACTTCCGGGTCACGTGGCCAGCGTGACAAGCTGCATCTGGCGAGCCAGCGCAGCACACGGAACGCCGTTTACCTTCCCGCTGGTAAGCGGTCCCTATTTATCTACTTGCACCCGAGGGTGCTTTCGAACTGCTAGGTTGGCAGGCGCTGGGACCGAGCGACGGGAGCGCACCCCGCCGCGGGGATTTGAACCGCCGACCTTTCGATCGGCAAGTCCTAGTCACTGAGGCTTTAACCCACAGCGCCACCCACGTCCCTTGTACTGAGTTAGATAGGCCTAATGGTCTATTTCAGCATACGCAGCTTGCTGTGCTCCTATGCTATGCTCTAACTCCCATTAGCCCTAGCCAGAGCTGCCCAAGGTCAAGGATGGTGAAAGTTGTGGTTCCGAGAACATCTGCAAGGCCACTGGGTCTGTCTCTGGGCTAAGCCTAGCCTTGGTCACTGGGTTTGTGTCCATCTCCCTCTCATTTGCATTCCATACACCCTGGAGTATTATAAGCTGCCTTGAAAGCTCTGGCTGAAAAGTGGCTTAAACGTTTAAAACCAACAATAAGAAATGGAACTACCTCTAAATAAATGAAAAAGAGTTCTTTATTTTATTTTGGAGTACAGGTATTGCAGAAATTCTGATGAACAGACCACATGCCAGAAATTCACTGGGGAAAGTGTTCGTGGATGAGGTGAGTGAAGATTGTCTTCCATCGTACAGATGATATTTGTATTGGGATCCCAGGTAACTTCGTAGCTTCTTAGACCTTAGTAGAACCTAGAGTTTTTGAAGTGGAGACAAACAGCACAGTCTTATACATATCTAATAAGAAGTCCCATTGAATTAAAAAGGGATTACTCCCAGATAGGTGTGAGTAACAGCGATAGCATGCACAATAATTGGGTATGGGAGCTGTAGTCCAGTGATCGCTGCAGGGGTGCTAACTTGCATAAAATATTGGGTAAGCCCTGCCCCACATAATCACAAGATGCAGTGCACGCACACCATTTGAATGGCAATGCCCATCAACGGGGGGGGGGGGGCAAGGAACCTTGGCCCCTAGGAGTTGGCTCCTGTGCCTGGAGGACCAGCTTTTCCATCCTCGATATAGATAGGTTTGCAACCTGCATGTGCAGGATAGTCTAATATTTACATACTTTGCGTGGAAATGCTTATAAGTACAATAGCAAAACGATGGTTTGTATCCAATGCTAGTCCTACTCAGAATAGGCACACAGACATTATTAAATATGACTAACTTAGGTCCATTCATGTTAGTGAGTCTCTAGTCTGAGTAAAACTTATTTGGATACAAGCCAATCTATCAGCATGCTGTATATTTGATCCGCTTAACATGCTTGTGTGTACTTTCGATTTCATTTTTTCAGTTCAGTACTCAGCAATGGTCACATAATAAATCAAATGAACTGGTAGAATTTTCTATTAATTGAAATCTGATGTTGCACCCACTCTCTCCCGCTCTCCCCCTCAGCTGTTTGAAACCCTCGAAGTTCTCCATTTTGATGAGAGTATTCGCGTGGTGATAATTAAGAGCAAAGTGAAAGGCGTTTTTTGTGCAGGTGGGTAGAGGCATTCTCTGATTTAAGAAAATCAGAGGCATATATATATATATATATATATATATATATATATATATTTGCTTTCGTAGATTTTCACGGGTACAGGAATGCAGGTTTTGGTGTCCTCGGGTATCTTCCCGTGTAAAAGTTGGGGTGTCTAGGCGACGTTTCGACGAGGTCTCACTCGTCATCTTCAGGCTGGTGCTTTCGGCTTCTTGTTACTGGAACAGAGCAGGATCTCAGTGTTTGAGTTCCTATAAATACTGTTGAGGAGGTGTGGCCTCCTATGTTCTGGGCAGAGAGGAAGTTCCCAGGCTAGTGTGCCTTTTCTTCTTTTGTTCCTTAATTGCTTGAGGGATATCTTGAGTGATTTCTTGAGTGATATCCTGAGTACCACTTAGGTGGGTCATTAGGTGTGGATTAGTTGCTAAAGCCTTTGTGTCTTGACCTCTTGAACTTTGTGAAGAGTTTTTCTGAGAAGATGGGTGTAGCCAAGCCAGAGCACAACTAAATGTAGTACACCCATCTTCTCAGAAAAACTCTTCACAAAGTTCAAGAGGTCAAGACACAAAGGCTTTAGCAACTAATCCACACCTAATGACCCACCTAAGTGGTACTCAGGATATCACTCAAGAAATCACTCAAGATATCCCTCAAGCAATTAAGGAACAAAAGAAGAAAAGGCACACTAGCCTGGGAACTTCCTCTCTGCCCAGAACATAGGAGGCCACACCTCCTCAACAGTATTTATAGGAACTCAAACACTGAGATCCTGCTCTGTTCCAGTAACAAGAAGCCGAAAGCACCAGCCTGAAGATGACGAGTGAGACCTCGTCGAAACGTCGCCTAGACACCCCAACTTTTACACGGGAAGATACCCGAGGACACCAAAACCTGCATATATATATATATATATATATATATATGAATAAGCACAATAAATAGATTTTAAGCAATTACATGTTTCCCCTCACTGGATTTAATATGTATTTGTTGTGTCTTGTGTATCCTTGTGATTACAGAAATTGCTGCCTCCAAATCTAAAAGCTGAATTATTCTTAATACTAGGTATAAATATAGGGTTTTTTTGGGGGGGGTGTAGTTTTACTGCTTTTCTCATCGTATCTCATCCTGATTCATATTCCTGCCATTCTATTACCAGCAGCGGTGCAAACTTTAAATTCCAGAACATCTTGATTTCTACACTGTGCTGAGATCATTTGAACCTTGTGAAATATAGGATAAACATGATAGCAATTAATATGTGTAATTGACAGTGGGCATTTTTCTGTTAGGGTATATTAATTATGTAGGAGGAGAATGGAACATGTATGCATTATTCTGTCAAAATTGATTAATAATCTGCCAAAGCTAACAAGGCTTCCTGAAACCAAATTGCAAGTTGTCACTATCACAACCTAATCCTACACAGAATTAGGTATGTTTGCCTCTACAAGGGACTAAGCCGTATAATTATTTGTAGTTTACAGAGCAGTTCCTAGTTCATTGAAGCACTGCTGTTGAACCCATTATGTTTCCTTTCTCTATCTCCCCAACTGCCTTCTGCTGTTGTAAATTCAGGTGCCGACTTAAAAGAGCGTGCTAAGATGAGCAATACTGAAACTGACCATTTTGTTCAGAGGCTCAGAAGTTTAATGAATGGCATTGGTAAGTACCTCATCTTGAACTCCTTTGCATGTGATTGTCTTTTTAACAGGGATGGGTAACCTTTTGGACTCAGTAGGCCAGATCAAAGGGACGCAGATCGTGCTGTGGTCTAAACCACAGATCCTAGGGCTTGCCGAACAGAGGTGACGGGGTGAGCTCCCGTTGCTCGGCCCCAGCTCCTGCCCACCTAGCAGTTCGAAAGCATGTCAAAGTGCAAGTAGATAAATAGGTACCGCTCCGGAGGGAAGGTAAACTGTGTTTCTGTGCGCTGCTCTGGTTCTCCAGAAGCGGCTTAGTCATGCTGGCCACATGACCCGGAAGCTGTATGCCGGCTCCCTCGGCCAGTAAAGTGAGATGAGTGCCACAACCCCAGAGTCATTCACGACTGGACCTAACGATCAAGGGTACCTTTGCCTTTACCTTTACCTTCAGGGCCTGACTTTGACAGGCAGGAGGGACCACTCACTTGTCAGTCATTTGCCATCATGTCAGGTGACTGATAGGTAAGTGGTCCCGCCTACCCGCCAACAGTTTACGCATGGGGCTTGCTTACACAGCATGTCCCCTATGCTGGTGAAGCAGCATGCTGCAGGACTGAACTCTCTTCAAGCCTAAACACATCTAGAACAATGTTGCATTCATTTAAATGAAGCATTGCTTCCAAGTATTTGAGATCAGGGTGTTAGATTTGAATTCATATGGAGTCACTTCTTTCTTCTGTCTGAAATTCCTAAATGTTGCCTAGAACTGCTTCAAAGAAAACATTTAATGAAACAACCCTGTTTGTGTAGGCTAAACTAACTTTTAAAAAATAAAGGCCTAATTCATATTAAGTCTCCCCATTCATCACTATGCTATTTTGGATAGATTTACCAACTACTGTAAATGGTGCTGCACTGAATGTCTTGCTATTTAATTTTTACAGCTGCTCTGCCAATGCCCACCATTGCTGCCATAGAAGGCCATGCGTTGGGCGGGGGCTTGGAACTGGCACTAGCTTGTGATCTCCGCGTGGCAGGTGAGTCCACCAGCACAACCGAGGTCTTCTACTCTCACTGCAATGACACTTAAAGTTGGTAATTGGTGTGCTAAAATTCCAAGTGCTAACATTTAGTGCTTTAAACAGCACGTTGACACTGTACTATGTGCTAATGTAGCTTCTCCCCTTGTTGTGTTCTTGTTATAAATCAGCATCGTCGGCTAAGATGGGCTTGATTGAAACAACAAGAGGACTCTTTCCTGGTGCAGGTAGTGTAGCTTCATCCACTTTTTTTGCTGCTTTTACATTAATTATGTGTCCTATTGTGAGGTAATAATGCTATAATTAAGCTAAAACATCCCAGCAGTCCCAAAACCCCTCCCTAGTTCTGCCAGTTATTTAAGCAAGATTTCATCTTTGTTTTTCCTTTTTTTAAAAAAGAAATTGGATATGTGAATACTCCCTTCTCCAGTTTTAAAACAGAAATGCTTCTATACTTACCATTTTGATCATAGGTGTGAGAGAGATATAATTTTAAAGACTGGCAGCCTGACATCTCAGTCACTTCGCCGGTTAAGTGTTCATCCCAGCAAAGAAATGCCGCATCTCCTCCTAGTAATTTTTCATCTGTAGCTACAAGTATTTCCTGAAATGTAAACTAAATCCCAGCTATTTTGGAATACTACAACATTTAGACACTATATAGAGAGGAAATTCGAAGATCTTATGATATTACCGTACATTGTGGAAATTCTGTCTCTGAGGCAGAACTTAATAGCTTTTCCACAATCTCATTTTTCACTTACTTAAAACAAACAAGCAAACAAACAAGCTGTGGTTGGATTCCCAACTCCCACCAGTCCCAGGACAGGGATAATGGGAGTCCAACTACATCTAGAGAGCCACAGGTTCCCCATCTCTGAACTATAGCATACAGTCATACCTTGGTTCTCGAACAGAATCCATTCCAGAAGTCCGTTCGACTTCCAAAAATGTTCGAAAATTGGAACACTGATTTCCGGGTTTGTGGCATTCGGGAGCCAAAACGTTCAAGAACTAAGCTGTTTGAAAACCAAGGTACGACTGTATAGTTTAAGCATGGAAACCATAAAGATGTGCATCCTCTTAAAAATATGTTATGGATTTGGTTTTTTTCCTGTCTAGGTGGAACCCAGCGCCTACCACGCTGTATTGGACTAAGCCGTGCTAAAGAACTAATTTTTACTGGCAGACAGATTGATGGACAAGAGGCGTTCTCAATAGGTTTAGTTAATCATGTAGTGCCACAGAATGAGGAAGGGGATGCAGCTTACCAAAGAGCGCTGGCTTTGGCTGAAGAGATTGTTCCTCGGGTCAGTATATCTTTGCATTTGCCAAGTAATGTCAAGGTTGCTTTATGTAATACATTGAATCTGTTGCAAAGTAAACCAGGTTAGAATTCTTTAGTTTCTGCCTTTCTGAATAATTTGATGTCCTCTGTAAAATTAAGCTAGTTTGCTGTTTGTTTAAAAACTGGTACAAACAGATATTTGGAGAACATTGTGCATACTTTCTGTATAGAGATAACTATCCCCATCTTTAATGATACCGTTTTGGATCTACAAGAGACACATTGTATGCTGGTATACTTTGGAGCTCTTAGTCCTCAACAAGGCACTCAGTCAGGAACTAGACTGGGGGATGGAGCATGACTGTGCGTTTCCAATTACTCACAGAAGTTTGTATCTGCACTGGAATGTAGGTGAAATGATTTGTTTTTCTTGATCAATTTGAGATGTTTCATTGGAAGCAATTCATAAATGGAAATTATATATATTCTCTTTAAAGGCTCCCATAGCTGTGAAAATGGGGAAAGTGGCTATAAACAAAGGGAGTGAGGTAAAGTATGCTTTTTATAACCGTCTTGGTTAGTTTATTATTAAACCAGCAGAACCCCACCAAAACAGTTGCTTCTAGAGTGGCATAACTCATTTGTATCATAACTCATAAGAAGCTGTTTGCCCTTGGCTCCTTCCTTCTCCCTCCTATGCCTTTCCTCAGGGCTGTCATTTCTTCACTTCCACCCAATTAAATATTGCCTGTAAAAACAGGTAGACAGGAATAAAAGCAACAGTGAGGCAGAGATTTATTTTGTTTAAGCAAAGACTGGATTATATTGGGCACATATAAAGTAGGGTCCAGGGAGGTAACCTTATTAGTCTGTATTTTAGTACCTTAAAAACTAAAGGACCTGTTGTGACAGCAGCTTCAACAAATGCTTCTGATGAAGGAGTTCCTAGTCCACAAAAAGCTTTTACTACGTTAGTCTTTAAGGCCCACGACCCTTGCTGTTTAAAGTGCAGTTACTCAGTTTAACGTAATGGTGAAGACTGATACCTTTCAGTCACTTCATCAAGTCTGTCATGATAGTGCTCTATTGTTAAATTTGCAGCTTGCAATATTGCTATTATTTTAAGTGCGCACTTTCTCACATGCAATTAAGATTTCTCTCTTTCCAGGTGGATATTGCCTCTGGTATGGCTATTGAAAGAATGTGTTATGCCCAGGTAAGCTAGCCTTTAATTAAACCCTGCTTTCCCCCACTTAAGTGTTCACTTTATGCATATTGAAGTGCTCAGCTGTGAAACACTTCTACCTATGATTTGGCTCCAAAAGGTGTAATTGCACTCAGAAACTTACTTGGAATGTTTGACTTTCCTCAGTTCTTACCTGAGAACATTGTTTCTAGCATCCCTCTACAAACAGCTGTACACTCAGAGCATCTAATAAGGCTGCTCAGAATTCATCAGTTGAGAGCTGTAATGTGTAATACATGTGCACACCACTATGATATTGATTGGAAAAATAGATGTGATGGGATCAGCAGACTGCGCACTCTACATCTGTTACTCACTCACTTCATAAAGGAAAGAGTGAAGGGATATGTTTGTATACTCCCCCCCTCCCCCAAGGATGGTGGCAATTAGGAAATATAGTATTAATTGGTGTTTCTGTCTTTTAAATACAGAATATCCCTACGAGAGACCGGGAGGAAGGGATGGCAGCTTTCATAGAGAAACGGCCACCTAAGTTCATTGGGAAGTGACTTTTGTCAAACATTGTTCAGGTGACTGAAGACAATTGCAAGAAGCTACGAGAAGGCTGTGTCTTATTACAATTTTTCTACATAAATTTTATATTCAGACAACATACTGTTTCACTTGTTTACTCCTTTTCAGTCAGAAGTGCAATTAATGCTTGTAGTAGGAATGTAGATACATGCTGGGGATTGAGTATAGTACCAATAGCAGAAAGGCAAAGTCATGCTGATAATTTAAGAGGATGTTAAGAGAAGACCTGTCGTCTTAGGATGTTCATCCTCATTCTAGGTTTCAACACCACTGCTAGAATGCCTTTATAGTCATACAGAATATTCTTTCAGTGTCCATCCAGGACAAAAGGGAGGTGCCAAGTTCTTAGAAAGGTAAAAATGCTCCTTTTTAGAAGACCTCTAAACTCATATGCAGCTTATCGTATGTGAGAACAGTTGGCATCACCTTCAGCGTACCAAAAATATTTGAGAACTTGGCTTTCAGCACTTTCAAGACAGCAGCACCCTAATGCGCAGTCCATGAAATGGTTACGGATAAGGCTTTTCTTGTAAAATAGGAAAGCTACTCCTGCCTTTCGAATCTGCAAAATGGGATGAACAGTTAAGCATCAGGAGTTTTAACTCAGAAAAAAGAATGCAAGTAGCATTGCCCAACATGATAGTTTGCTTTTAGTAAAAGAGAAATAGTATTCTTGTGACATTCAGAAATATCATTAAAGGCCGAACATTAAATGAACAGGTACACACCTATTTAAACAAACACCAGAAGAAATACTGCCAGAAAATAAGGCACATGTGCTCTTTGTTTTCAAAGGAATGTACAATCAGGATTTATTCACAGCAAGTTGCTCATAATTGGGCTATAAAATCATGACTGCTTACTGATCCACAAGATAAATCTTTGAATAATTGTGATTCATATGGGTGTGGAATATAACTTTGGCCCAGAATGGCCTCCAACATGAGTTGTGCAATGGGGCCATTTGGGACATCTTTGTCATATGAGTATCTGCATCACCAACTACAGCTATTACACATTACGCCAATTGCACAATAAGAAAGATAGCTTGTGCTTAATTTATAAGAGGGGAGATGAGCAGGATTATCAAGAGCCTACAGTACATAAATGGATGAAAAACTTGCCTGAGCTAGTTTTCCCTCTTTATCAGTGAGCAAAGGCCTAACTAGATGTTATGGCTGCAGAAGCCGGCTGTTCTGTGCAAGCTCTTCTATGAAGTGGAGGGGGCACAATTTAAAAGCACATTGCAGGAATGTGGCGCCCTTTGACTGCCTGCACCAGGCATAGGCAAACTTGGCCCTCCAGATGTTTGGGGACTACAACTCCCATCATCCCTAGCTAATGGGACGAGTGGTCAGGGATGATGGGAGTTGTAGTCCCAAAACAGCTGGAGGGCCAAGTTTGGGGATGCCTGCTCAACACCATGGATGAAAATTTTCAGCTAAGCCTATAAAGTTGCTGATTTCCATAATAGTATGATAATCCTTGTGAAGCCTCCATTTCGCCCTTCATGCCAACCAGTTTGATTAAAGAAAAAACTTGCAGTCACATCTCTGTACCATCATTGGACATTCCTTTTATTTTAAGTATTAAAACCTAGAAAGTATCTTGAAAGATTTCCCCCCTCCAAGTACAAAAATAGTTTGCGTACACTCGTAAACAATGTGGATGCACAGGGTTTTTAAGTCGGGTTGTGGCAATATACAACTGACAAAGCCAGAATCTCCCCTGTACAACATGCACATAGAATGTGTGTAAGCCCCTCACGAACGCTTTGGACTGGCTTAACAGCCTGTTGAAGACTAATTCAACATTTTAGTTGGAGCAGCCTACCTCTCCCTTGCCCAGGATTTTCAAAACCCCTCTGCCCTCACCGCATGGGATTTTTAAAGTGTTTCTCCAAGGCTAAGCCAATCCTATTTTCTCTCGGCTACCACAAGCAATACAGAGTTTACTGGTGGTAAGGTATGGACAAAAAAAATGGAACAGTTCCTGGACTGACAAGAAGAAAGATTACTGGCACGAGAACAAGTAGCTTTTAAAGCCTCCATTTGCAGTGTCCTTAACCACCACCATATGAAATTGGTGGCTTACAAAGCCAACAGACTCTTTTCAAGACCTGTACAGTCAGCTACTAAGCAGTTTTCTCTAGGCACGGTGCCCCATTTCCCTTTTCAGAAGGCAAGTTACAAATTAAAGCTACTTGTCGGAGACTTCCAGATGTGCATGCCATACAAGTGTCCTCAGATCTTACAAGGACAACCATCTTGATCAGAAATGCCCAAGAAAGCATTAAGAAATCACCATCGCAGCTTCTGCACATGACAAAATGAAAGAAACAGCCGTGCCCTCGGTTATCCATTTGACTTGGCTTGTATCTCCTTTCGCTGTTTAGGCTTCCCATAATATTTCATGTGAGTGTCCACGTAAGATAGTATCTCGTTTGTTAGATACTGGACATCTGGATCGCTCTGGTCATTTTCTTTAATATTATATAAATGCTGTAGCCCATTCTCTTCTATTAACATGGAACAGTACCTGGCAGCTGAAGAGAAACAAAAATCTGTTTATTAGATGATCCAACATGAATGGAACATAACCACTCTAGCTTCATATCTTCACTTCGCTCCCGACTTCAGGACATTGAGATTCCTCATTTAACAAAGAAGTTTTAAGCACAGACACAGCAGAGTCGTACCTTGGTTTTTAAACAGCTTAGTTCTCAAATGTTTTGGCTCCCTAACGCTGCAAACCCAGAAGTGACCGTTCTGCTTTGTGAACTATTTTTGGAAGCCAAACACCCGAAGAGGCTTCTGCAGCTTCCGATTGGCTGTAGGAGCTTCCTGCAGCCAATCAGAAGCTGTGCTTTGGTTTCCGAACATTTTGGAAGTCGAACGGACTTCCAGAACGGATTCTGTTCAACTTCCAAGGTACAACTGTACTCAGTTTGTATTTCTGCAGAGAAGTACGGAGTTTAAAAGGTGTTCATTGCTGCAGTTTGTGTGACATAACTGAAGGTAAGAATGCCCCCTGAGGGAATTTTAAAGTTTATTTCCCTACACCAAGACACAACCGTCCTAACAGAATAGTTATTATAGTGTCACACAAACAAAAGCATGTTGTATGCTGCAATTACCTGGTAAGAGAGAACTCAAGTCCATGTGTGTAAAAAGGCACCAGCAAACCCAGTTACCTGTTCTACACATTTGGGGCCTAGCAGACCTCACATACTTGCCAGGAAAATTCTAAAGATGCATTTGCTGTTAGAGGCAGCAGGAACTTACTCCCACCAGAGTTCCACAGTATTAATACCTTATTGCAATAAAGGGAGGAGGAAGAGAGAGAAGGGGAGCAGCATAAATCACCCTCTGAGCTTACAACAAATGCAGGGACAGAGCTGATCACCAAAGCATTTGGTCTGAATTGCCAGAACATACATTGCATCTTCTGCCAAGTTTTTTTGGGGGGGTGGGGGGAGCTACATGGACATTCCCAACAGGCTTTACAGGTTGAACTTGAAAGTCATAGGCTTATTAAAAGAAAACCATCCATACGTACGGGTTTTGCAACAGATGTGCAGAATGGCCCACGCTGCCCAAATCTGCACTCCAGGTAATGCAAAGCAGTCAAGTAATGGGTAGAAAGGCTTGAGGGACCTATGGATTGAAGAAGTTACCTAAGAATCATGATTAGCATTAAGGCTGGCAGAGAAAGGTGGGAGGAACTGGTGTTTGAGGCAAGGGAATGAAGATGGATTGCAGAACTACTTATGTACATAGCAATGATCTAGTAAAAATAATTACAATTGTCCAATAAATATATTGTGATCTGTTTAATAACCTCTAACAAGTCATAAGTGTTGGTTTGTTGTTCGCTTGGCAGATACATATCAGCAACAGGGTTCAATGTTGAGCAAGTTATTTAGAACATTTGAGGCTATTCCCTTCTGATACGTTCCAGAGGGTCCCTGCTTGCCAGGTAACCATATACAGTATAGTATACAGAATTACTGGCCAAGGCATATTTTGACTAGAGGTATACCTATAAGCTGGCAGTGCTACCATCTTGCATTCTGGTGTTGGCCACTTCAACAGAGCTGCATGCTGTAACAGAGAGAACCAAGTGTCAACTTTTCAATAAACACTGAAAATATTCGAAATAACTATGGAATCTAAGTCACCATACCAGTTTTTCAATGAGGGATCTTCTCAGTGTTTGACTCAGCGCCCAGGATTGTTCGCCTCTAGATAGCAAGTTTGAAATAATCCCGGCTGAGAAGTAGTTCACTTCCATTTCGGCACTGCTTAGCAGTTCACTCACACGATCTATGAAGTCCTTCTGCATTAACTTGGACTGCAGCTCTCTCACTTCTGCTACATTGTTCTGATGAAGATAGAAAAAATACAACCGTGAAGATCACGAGTTGGCAAATGCTGTGCTAACTCGTTGTCACTTTATTATTGAAAGTGAATAAATTTTCCCTGAAAGGAGGATGGGCCAGCATCTCTTTATATGTTGAGAAGTGTCATGCACCTCAAGCCAATAAAAAAATCAGATGTATTTCATTGCTATATCAACTCTTAAGGAAATTTTTCTACTGAAGAAAAATCAACTTCCTTTCCCCACCTTTTCATGAAGGCCAGAAAAGAGAACAGCACGGAGGATTACTCTACTCATAAATGACAGATTTAATACCTTTAAAATTCACACATTAACTTTTAAAACAATTCTAGTACATTGCACTTTATTCTGCTCTTACCAGAAGGCCAAGAACTTTATGCTGTATTGAAGAGTCAGATGAAAAAGTCTGCAAAGAGAAATAGGTTTAATTAATAAGCTTATGTAGCTGGAGGAGACTCTTGAGAGTCCCATGGACTGCAAGAAGATCAAACCTATCCATTCTGAAGGAAATCAACCCTGAGTGCTCACTGGAAGGACAGATTCTGAAGCTGAGGCTCAAATACTTTGGCCACCTCAAGACTATCTGGAAAAAACTCTGTTGGGTAAGATTGAGGGCACAAGGAGAAGGGGACAACAGAGGACGAGATGGTTGGACAGTGTTACAGAAGCGACCAACATGAATTTGACAAAACTCCGGGAAGCAGTGGAAGAAAGGAGTGCCTGGTGTGCTCTGGTCCATGGGGTCATGAAGAGTTGGACATGACTAAACAACAAAAGTGTTGTATTTGTGAACTGGCTAGAAAGGTAGCTACCATGTTTACCTCTAAAACTCTCATAAAAAGCTCCAACCCTTTGTTATCAATGAAGTGCCCACACGTAGTTGGCGCTTCATCTGTGAGATTCCAAAGTGCGCTCAATGTAAAATGGAAAGTTGTATCTAATTCATTCTGATTTATTTTCTGTTCAACGATTTCAAGTAGTTTCTGCAAAGGAAGAAAACGACACCATTAACTACATAGAATAATTATACATGAAGTGCAAATTTCAACATTGCCCTCTCCTCCCCAAACCCTCTTAAACATTGCTCACTGTTATGGGGAAAGGAGATGCAGCAACTCACCCCAACAACAATGTAGAACTCGGCAGCAAGTTGTGCTGCTTGGTCGTCTGAAAGCTAAAAAACAAACCACATTTTTGAAATCCGTATGTGGAAGAGCTTCTGATAATAAAGATGCACTAGATGAAAATGTAAAATCACATACCTTAAGTGCTAGGATAGATATTATATTAACAGCAATTCTTTGTATATGTTGGTTTTCTTGGTTACAAAGCCACTGGACAACAAATTTCGCAGCTGCAAACCTAAAATTTAAAAGCATTGTCAGAGTATACCTTTTGCAACTCTAAACCGGGTCATAGTGAAAGAACAAGATTAATAAAGCAGTTTCCCCCTTTCATTTTCACCAATTTTTAAGCAGATATTAATCCTGTCCTGGGGCAAAGTGCAGATGAGAGAGGCCTGCTGACAACCCAAACCTAGCCTTCTCGTATGCAGAAATGAAAGGAGAACCAAACTGACCATTCCTAAGAAGTGTTTTACTGGTCAAGGCACTGAGATCAGAGCTATACAGCACCCTTCAATAAGACATTGCTGTCTATTTGCTGTATAAAGATGATAAGTACCTAGGGTTTCTTGACATTCCCCACCCCACCTTATCAGCACAAACAGCATCAGAAGTTTTTGCAGTGGTCTCTCCTTACTAAGCAACTGAGCCATTAAACCCAAGGCATAGGAAAAAGGAACAAGTCAGATCCCCTGCTCATCTGGTGCAGTTCTGTCTACTCAACTCGCAAGAGCACTCCAAGGTCTCGGATTTTCTAGTCCTGCTACATGAGGTGTGCTTAACTAGAGATGCCTGTGATAGAAATTGGTACATTCTGTATACAAAAACCTTACCACTAATCTATGGCCTCTTCTCTCCCCCCCCCCCCCCACTCTCACACACAGAGAATGAATAGCAACAGAAGTTATGTCACAGTTAAAACACCTTGGCCGCTTACTCCCATTTGTCTGGGTCCTGGCTAATGTCCTTCATCCATCAATACTGCATGCTCCAGTGAAGCAACCCAGTCACATGGACTGCCATTTGGGTAAGCAACTTCAGTTTATCTGGCATCATATTTGCACTGGCCTTCAAGGCAGCATGAGGGAACACTCTACCAAAGCCTCTGGAACTCCTCCTACTGGGCAGGCAGGGAAATTAAAAAGTTCTTTTTGCCCATGTCTCAAAGTGAATGTGTGTCTTCATCAGAAAGGAGAAATCCTAGAGCAGAGGTCAGCAACATTTTTCAGCCATGGGCCGGTCCACCGTCCCTCAGACCATGTGGTGGGCTGGACTATATTTGGGGGGGGGGGGGATATGAACGAATTCCTATGCCCCACAAATAACCCAGAGATGCATTTTAAATAATAGGACACATTCTACTCATGTAAAAACACGCTGATTCCCGGACCGTCCACAGGCCGGATTGAGAAGGCAATTGGGCCTTAGGCTGCCTACCCCTGTCCTAGAGATTGAGCGAGGGGGCAGACAGACTATACTGGGAAGAGCTCTCTATCCCTACTGTACATTAACTGATTGGAGTCACTTGCCTGTTAAATGGAACGTCTTGCAGGATCCTGACACTGGATAGTGAAAGAAGACAGTTCTTCTGAAGCTATATGGAAAGAGAGAACTCAGCACCATAGGGTTCTGTATTTGTTATTCTTATTCAAGTTATATACCACCCTTCGTCAAAGGCAGTTTACAGTATTTGAAGCTAATTATCCATTTTTACAGGATAGATGGTTCAAGAATGCAGGTTTTCAATGCTTTGCAGCTTAAGAGCATGAGTTTAGGTATCTGAACTCCATTGAAATTCATGAGTATGACTAATTTAGGTTCTTTGGTTTCCATAGGTCTACTAGGAACATAACTTAGCTGAGTACTACCCTACAGCTCAAACCCTCCAAATGAAACAAAATTCTAAAGTCATCAAAATATGGAACAACAAATTAAAACAGATAGTTATCTAGGACAGGATCAGATTATTCAGCAATATGGAAGCAGAGGTAAGACAATTTCTGAGCTACACTTCTGATAGAACCTTGACTTTCCCAAAGTCAAAGACTGGGCACTAAATGGAAGAAGAGGTATATATTGGAAGAGTTAACAGCTGCATGGAGGACAGGCATTCTCTAGTTTCTAACATTAAACCCACACTGGGCCACTTCACAGTCACACCAATCAGAACCCTGTGTATGTGTTGAGGCAGTGAGTGTGTCACCCCACTCATGTGAGAGGGCAACAGTTGTGTGAACTGAGCCAGTGTGTTCTACCATGTGTGGTGCATCACACATGCTACATCTGCTGCCCTCCCCAGCCCCCAAATACAGTTCTACATATTTAAAAAACATAAAACAACGTCATAAGCCAAGGATCTAAAAGAGCCAACATTTCACACCTCACACTCCAAACTGTGGCTACAGGTGGCATTTTAAAAGCTGACAAAAAGTTAGGGAGAATAGAAAAGAAATCCATATAATTTTTGTGTGTGCACCATTTGTTCTATCATTCATGTGCCCCGATTTGAGCAGCAAATCTCCTACTGTGCTTTAGTACTGGTATAACAGATGTTGTGAGATCTGCTCTCTTATTAGGGCTGTTGAATTGTAACTGTATCCTACCCAAAACCCTTACCTGCTGCTGTTCAGGAAAGGTTTCCATGGCTTTGAGGAGCAGCTGGATTACGCTGGAAAGCAGGCGAACAGGCATGCCTGCTGCTAAGCCTTGTCTTGTTAAGTTAAGGGCACAGGCACTAGCAGTTAACTGTACTGCCAAGTCCAAAGGATGATTCCTCATTCCAATGATCACAAGCTGCAGCAAGAAATATGCAAAGAACCAATTCAGCACAACACATAATGGAATTAAAAATTCAATAAAATTAAGGATGGATGAATGAGAATAAACAGAGGTCTACATCTTTGGGGAATGCAGATAGGAGCTAATGGACTAAGTAATATTTATAAAATTTGGCCACAGTGGAATAGTTTGCAAGAAGTTATTGCATTCAAACTAATCTGGCTTACCTTTAGGATTTCAGGCTTTGTAATTCTCATAAAACATGTTTGCGTAAAAAGGTGAAAAAAGGCTTCTTTCACAAAGCATGCCCTTTCACTGTAGCGTTTCAAAGCTTCCGAAATCTGCATTTCATTTTCTCCTCCCGATACCTTTGAACATAAAAATAATTCATTATTTTCACTAACTAGGCTCAGAATGGTCATTTCAGTTCTAATAAATTCAGTAGCTAACAAAGCCCTGGCAGTAACATGGTGATCCACTAAGCATGAAGATCCAAACCTAATCAGAATGTGTTTTACAAAAACAAACTCTGGAATGAGGTGGGGTTGCAGTTCTGGAATAGATTCATCCCTTGTGATGCACAAGCATGACCCAAAATAACTACTATAGTGTGGATAAGCCAAAGTGTTGTCATGCCAACACCCCTCTCACTTCCGAGGGTCCAGAAAAGTGGTAAGTGAATATGCCTGAAGACTAGCCTCAGCTTAGCCAGAGGGCTTAGGCAAAAATGGAGCTGAACAGTTTTAATGTGTGCTATTTCTTTCCAGAGCTACTCCACTCTATGCGCTGCACAACTTGCTGTGCACACAGACAGGAACCTCCATTTTCCTTTTAAAATTTATTATTTCATTTAAACTCATTCTTTAATATCACACCTATTTTTCCAAATAAAATAAAAAATAACTCATGATGTAAACATTGTTGGGTCAAGGCTACAAGCAAATTGGAATAAGAACTGCCCTTCCAAACCATTTGTTAGATTTTCAAGTATCATTTTAGTTATAGAACATTTAAAACCTTCAAACCTTCAAGGTTCCTTCTCCTGAAAGGAACTCTGTGTACCCAGCTTCAGTCCCGAGCAATCCCACAAACTGCATCGTTGCCCGTTGTCTGACAAAAGCTTCAACAGCCTCATCGTTAATGTATTTGCTTCCAGAAATGTCCAGAGACACAAGATTGGGCAGAATATCTTTTTGGCCTAGCAAACGAAAGGCAATGTCTGACGTGGAATGCTGCTCGTCTGAGATGTCAAGATGAATCAGATGCTTTAGTTCTCTTATTACGTCTAAGAACTTTGGTGTAGGCATTTTCAAGCATTTCAAGCTATGCATAGTTAGAGACTTAAGTCGATGTTTGCAGGCCAGGAGTGCAGTTATTTTTGTGACTGAAGTATTGGAGATATCCAAGCTTTCTAACCTTGGCAGGGTAGCAACCTCTGCTAAATCTTCATCACGGAAGAGCACATTGGTAATGCTCAAAGAACGAAGACCAGACAACTGACTAAAGCACCGTTCATAAGGATTTGTAGGGGAAAGAGTTAATGAGTCCAAGACAAGGCACTGAAGGTTGTTCTGGATCCATGCACTGCTGCCAAGCCCACTCACAACATCTGCAACAGTAACAGTGTCATTCATCCCTGCAGCATCCAGTTCTACTAGTTTGTGGTGGCAGAAGGCTTTTCGGAAAGACTGGGCTGAAATCTTTGCTTTGCGGATACAAGCTTGCTTCAAACGCATCTGGTTGCCTCGGAAAATGCCCACAGTGCCATCATTCAACAGTTCTATTAGGAAAGGAAAACAAGCCTATGTTAGAGCAAGTAAACTACTGAAATCTGGTCATTTGTAAAGTAGACTGTATTACTACATGGTAGGCAATAGTCCAAAAAGTGAGGCGAGAAACTGGTGAGTAGAAACAGAACCACCTGGGCAGGAAGCAGAAAATGGATTGGCGACTATTCAGTGTGATGGCGACTATTTCCTCAACTCTGTATTTTCTGCCTGTGAACACTAGATGGCAGTATAACCCAGATGGACTCTCTTCCAAGGTGAACAGACTATTCCTGACAGAAGTACAGTGGTACCTCGGGTTAAGTACTTAATTTGTTCCGGAGGTCCGTTCTTAACCTGAAGCACCACTTTAGCTAATGGGGCCTCCACCTGCCACCGCACAATTTCTGTTCTCATCCTGAAGCAAAGTTCTTAACCCAAGGTACTATTTCTGGTTTAGCGGAGTCTGTAACCTGAAGCATCTGTAACCTGAGGTACCACTGTATAACACAGAATCATAGAGTTGGAAGGGACCACAAAAGTCACCTAGTTCATCCCCTTGCAATGCAGGAATATTTTGCCTAACGTGCGGCTGGAATCCATGACCCTGAGATTAAGAGTCTCATGCTATACCAACTGAGCTATATGCAAATATGCTTAACATGCACAGTTTATTCTACTGCTGTTTGTCCTAGCATGAGGGATATTGCTAAGCAGCATGATTCATACCACTACTTGACCACTGGAAAAAAGCACATTTTAATCTAAACATGGTGGTGAAGCTAATGTGACAGCTAAGTTACAGACTGGGGCTCCTTTGGGAGGAAGGGCAAGATGTAAATCAAATAAATATTAATATCTAGGGCATAATTTTTAATGTTATCCTTATCCAATTTTTTGCTCCTTTGAGGATTTCATAAGATTTCTAGCCCAATATGGTCTAGATATGCATACTTTACATAGGAAGGGGAACAGCACAGAAGAATGAGCTAGCTAGAACAAGCTGTTCTTGTCTGTGAATGACCTCATGTTCAGATCACTTGTGCTAGCACAAAAAGAACTGTTACCTCGATATGCCATTGTCTGCAGCAAGCGATCAGCCACTTCTTGAGGAAGCCTTTCAGATTCTTTCAAGCACAGTGACCCATCAGGCCGTTCTATACAGAATTTTTCTAAATCGGCAACCAAGGCATTCAAGCAGATGTCAACTAAGGAATATGGAGATGCTTCTGCCTATCACCCATGAAAAAACAACAGCACATCAGTAAGAAACTCCTTAGGATCACAAAGTGGCTTAATACATGGCTTCACTTAGTACACATAATAAACTTACATATCTACATTTAATATCCATCACTAAGTGAAACACACAATACTTAAAAAAAAGCAAGTACAAATTATTATTATGGCTGTTCCTAACAGGTCACTACTCAGGATTATAGAATGTTTATCATTGGATTGTTAACACTCCTATAGCAAGTTCCCATACAACTAATGCTCCCCAAATGGGTATAGTAAATACACTGTGTGTCTCCAGCCACACTGCAGCAGGAAGACTACCCCTATTACTTACATGGGATACACTGGGGGCAAGATCTGGTTTTTAAGACCAGGTATCTTCTCCACTTCCACTTAATCTTCATCATCATTAACTTTGAGGAGGAAAGTTCTTGGCAACCCCCAGATCACCGGAAGGAAGAGTGTTTTTAACTGTTACAGAGTTTTGAGAATGCTTTAATTATTTTAAGAGTGTTTTACTTTTTGTTTTTAAATTGTGGGTCTATCCACCACTCTGGGCAGCTCCAAGAGGAAGGACGAGATGTGAACAAATTTAAAAACAAATTAATTCAATAAATAAACCAACAGCTGTCGCAATCAGATGGCTAAGGCTACAGCCATATGTGGGTAAGCCCCACACTGAATTTCTTAGGGTTTACTTCTGCGTAGCCATGTTAGGAGGATTGCTCTTGAGCAGCGCCTGGCAGCCCACAGCAGAACAACCCGGATAGATGAGTGTGGTATTATCATGATGGCAAGCGGACCTATGAAAGAAACCCCCGCTTTTTCCTCCTCCCCTACGAAGAGGAACCCTTTCCCCAAGCCAGCCAGCCTCGTGGGTGGGACCCTAAAGTTTTAACCCAAGTTTAGTAGGCTGTGTGCGCAACCTCTCGGACCCACCAGATGGCCCGCAGCCCCCCAAGAACTCCAGCCCTGACAAAACGCGCGAGGGTCTTTCAGGGACCCCAAGTCTCGGGGGTCTTTTTACCACAACCAGCCAACGCAGCCACTTTTCTGGAAACCCGAAAAACTCGGGGGTGCGAGTCGGTGGTGCTTTGGGCTCAGTCACTACTGGAACTACTCCGGGGCAACTTCCTCCTCCTCCTCCGGGCAGAGTCTTCTCCCCAAAGGCTCCGGCCCCTCGCCGCCCTCCGAGTCCTCCCTTTCGAAACCCCAGCGCTTCTTCCCTCCTTCTCCTGCCGCCCATTGTTTCCGCCGCCTCGCCTCCCTCCCCAGGCAACCGTTCCTCAGGTCCCCGCGCTCCCCCCCCCCCGCCTCCCCACCCACCTGCACG
Source organism: Podarcis muralis (assembly GCF_964188315.1). Taxonomy (NCBI): domain Eukaryota; kingdom Metazoa; phylum Chordata; class Lepidosauria; order Squamata; family Lacertidae; genus Podarcis; species Podarcis muralis. The sequence continues at coordinate 45,894,892 of NC_135659.1, forward strand.
GCAGGACAGTCCCCGCAAATGGTCAGCGGGGCTCGTTGCCGGTTCTGGATGTGCAGGAACCGCACCATGGCGAACCAGGAGCCGGGATTCACTCCGCCAGCGGGAGCGGAGGGGGTGGGGTGCGCGGTGCGAAGTAACCGGAAAGTGGGCAAGGGCTCACCGGAAGCGGCGCAGCACGGACTGAAGAGGGAGGAACGCCGTTTAAGCTCCGAGGGATAGTTTGCCAGTAAGGCGCATGCGCGTTCCGAGTAGGGGTGTTTCTCCCCCCTCCTTTGGATGAATGGTGGAAGGAGGGAGAGCCGTCTCCCACCACTAGAGAGCAAAGTAGATTGCAGAGTAATGGATGCAGGGCGCTGGGAGTAGCCATTGAGTCCCTTTCTTGGGCCACGAATTTGTAAATACAGTCGTTTGGGCGCTAGACCTTGCTTAGCACACATTTTCTTCTTACATTTTCTTTCTTTTTCTCTGGAGTTTAATATTGAAATAGCAAATTTAGTCCAGGCAACGAACTAAATTCTGATTAAACCAGAATATAGATTCAGGTAGGTAGCTGTGTTGGTCTGACGCAGTCGAAATAAATAAGAATTTTTTTTTTAAATGTCCTAACAATTGGTCTCTAAGGGGCTACTGGACAATTTTTAATTTTTTCTTATTAAACCAGAATATGTTTGAGCCCTGAGGGCTCCTATAAGGTTGCTTTCATTTTTTCATTTTTGAAAATATATTTTTCTAAGCTTTAAGTTGGCCTTGTTTCTTTCTGCAAGCCACCTTGAGTCCTGTGAAAGAAATAGGTGGGGTAATAATAACAATAATAATTGGCTTTTTTTTCCAGCCAGAACTCACTTCTCAGGTGGGCACCATTGCCTTTCTAGGAGAACAAGGGAGGCGTTCCTGGCAAGTTCCAGCATCTCTTTTTCTAGGAAAAAATAGCACCGATAATAACAACAGCGCTTTCATTTATAAACTAATCTGGGCTGTACAAGGACAAGGACATAAATGTCGTATGCAAGGTGATTCATATCAATGCCTTGTTTGTTAACAGCCCCTACCCATGAGGTAATTTTATATATAGAAATACTAGTCACACAAACTGTTTTGCCACAGATTACCAGAATGAAGTAAGCCTATACTTGCAACAAAATAAAAATAACTGCTCCAAAGTTTGGATGCCAATATGATTGCTGCTTGGCTGGCCTATAGTCCAACCACGATCAGAACTTTGATGTTAAATAACAAGCATTTAATTTGCTCAGTCTAGGAGAGCTTAATCTATGTTTATTCAGAACTCCCATTCTAATCAGCTCACTTAGCGGCTGAGGTAAGTTAACCAGAGCTTTAAATTTAGAGAAGTGGTAAGGACCCTCCAGTCCACAGGCCTAATTAAGTCCATGAGAAGTCCTAATGTGATCCATGAAGCTGGTTTCCTCAAGCCATGTGACATCAGGTATGGGGCAGGTAGTGATGCAACTGCAAAGATACAGTTATTAGCTAAAAGTGTCTTAAGAATGAGGTTGAAAGTGTTGAGATTGTGTATTTCAGCTTTTAAAAAGCTTACGATAAAGTACCTCACTAAGTAAGTTTAGCAGTCACACAATATTAGAAGAGGTATTCCTGTCGGTCAGAAACCAGTTAAGAAACAGAGTAGGAAAAAATGGACAGTTCTCCCAAATGGAGGGCTATAGAAAGTGGAGTCCCTCAAGGATTGACACTGGGACTCGTGCTTTTTAACTTGTTCATAAATGATGTAGCATTCATGGTGAGCAAAGTTTGCTAATGATACAAAATTATTCAAGGTGGCTAAAATAAAAAGGGATTGTGAGGAACTTCAAAAGAATCTCTCCAAATGGAGTGAATGGGCAGAATAATCCCAAATGCAATTCAACATAAGCAAGTGTAAAGTATGTTTGGAATACTATGTACAGTTCTGGCCACCTTAGGAAAGATATTTTAGACCTAGAAAAGGTTTGGGGAAAAGCAACCCAAAATTATTCCTGTTTTAGAAAAGTATGGACACAACATGTGAAACTGATTTTTCTATTTTGACGACTGGACAGATGGAAGACCTACTGCAATTCTTACTCTCTCCCCCCTCATGTATACAGAAATAATTGACTATGATCTTGCACATAAATCTTCACTGGCCTCATAAGCTTGTAGATATGTGGTCCAGTTCTAACAATTATTCATAAGGTTGTTTAGGTTAAAACCACAGCTGCTAAAATTGCACACATTTGTATTAATAAAACTGTATTGCATCAGGTTTCTATAACAGACTTGTTTCTGTTAGTTTGCTGCTGGTGACAACAGTTATTTGTAATTTATTATTATTATTGGTCTCTGGCTGAAATAATATTTATTCACTGTTTCTCCATTTCCCATGACAGCTAGCACAGTACTACAGAGCTCATCAAACAACAAAATAAGGCTCTCTTTTCCTATATGCCATGCCCCATTATTTTAGGAATCTTTAGCTTTTTTGATTAATGTGCACTCTTAGTGTGAAAAGTTAATAAAAAAAGCTTCCTTCTTTTAAAGTCCTGTTTAAACACATGCACATATGCTGCACACCAATAAACAGTTATTCCACTTTCACCACCCATAGCAAGGCTATCCCTCCAATATATGGTACCATGCTATAGCGTTAGCAATGTTAAATCAGAGCTTGCATGAGCAGGGAAGACTGGTGTTGGTTTTTTCCTCATTTGTGAAGCAAGTTACAAAGCAACATATTAGAAAAGAAGAAGCTTAACTCATGGCATAGTTTGCTTTCCACCAGCTCTACTTTATAGCATGCTTCTGCATGCTGTTACAATTTCCATTTTGTCCCATAAAACATTCACAGATTACACACATCAGAGTTAAGTTTTTTAACCATGGAAAGTTTTATGTAAAACCTGAATACTCCACACAACAATGTAATTTACACCAGACTTTACATAGGATGTTGGATGAGATTTTGTAGGAGAGGGGTGCCTTGCACATACAGTTCACTGCACAAATACTGACAAAAGAGTATTTACGAGAAACAGCAAAGCAAGTAATAGTCTGTCATAAATAAGGTGATCAGATATTCTTGGTCTTGTGTGATCCCATAAGCTGAGGAAGTTCTTTCCACCTTAGCCATCCTTTTGGTGGAGAGCGCCATAGTTTCCCTACCCTTTTTGTTAGGCATACACTTAATGTTTCAGTAAGTGTAAGAGCACTGTTGTGGTTTTCTTTTTTCTTCATTAAGAAATATACAATTCACTCCTTTCCCACCCATGCCTTTGGCTCCCCTGAAATAGAACCTAGTTTCTTCCTATAAGCAGATTCTCACTACAGCATATTAGGGGAAGATAAACTGTCAATTCATAACTCAGGTGCCCTTGCTAGGGTGTGTGTAAAACCAACAAATTCTGAAGGCTCCATATGGATTGAAAAGGTCCCTGGAGGAACAAGACATCCTTGGTCACCTTACTCATAACTAGTTGTGTTTTAATGCGTGGATACATAACATTGTTTTGAGCTCAGTAGTGCTGAAGTTACAAGCACAAGTAGTTCTATTCGAATACTGAGTTGGTGAACAGTTCTATTTAAAACACAACTATTCTGAAGGGATGAAGCAAGCAGAAACAAAATTTCTGTACTTGGAACTCACAAATTCCTAGAAGTTTCATTTTGGGTGTGCATTTGAATTGTACAGTCTCCACTTTTCCACAGCCAGAGGTGATCCAATACACACAACCAGTTTAGGAATTAATCCTAGATCCTTGTGAAAACCTTCAATTGCAGAGACCATTAAAGACCATGTTTGCCAGCCGTGGTCTGTTCCTGCTTCCACAACAGCTGGCAAATAAGCTTCAAAGGTGATCAATGTAACAGAAGCCATTCCAACTAGAGATACTTCATAAGGGATTATTAGAGGATAATTTACACACCTATTCCCTGTTACATTTTTCTTTCAATTTGGCTTAGCTTCTGTCTGTTTTTAACATGGAGGTGGCCGCCCATGACGCAAAATATGTTTTTCTAAACTATCTAAGATTGAGATAGCGATTCGCTGAACATCTGGATCAGTCTGGCTGTTTTCCTTGATGTTAAACAAGTGGTGCAAGCCGCCTTCTTCAATCAGCATACTGCAGTACCTGGCAGCTAAAACAACAACAAAGAAGAGGGAAACAAATTCAGTTAGGTCAAGAATTTAGATATTTACTTCCCATCACTTTTCGCACAACTCTTACAATTTAAGTTCTGGTTATAAGTGCAAAGGGATTTTGCAAAATTATTTTGCAAACTATAGGAACAGCAAGTGTTCCCCAGTCCTCCTCCATGCTTTTCTTATTGAAGGGATAGCAGTTGCAAAGCCACCATTAAGGATGTCCTCACGTGGCATTCGCAGGTGCTGATTACATGCTTCAGGAATGGAAACTGTCTCTTCCACATGCTCAGACTCAGGAGGGTGGTGTAGAAGAGAGAGAACAATAACTAAGAATCCAATCCAAAAGAGGCCAAGGGACAGCTTAATTCTCCCACATGCCTGCAATCCCACCTCCATGGATTTAGAGAGGTGATGAACAGAACTTCTAAACTCCTTCCAACCTGATTTAGCTCCTTGCTCTTCCAAGCCCATCTTCCTACATCACAGAACCTTCTCATTTCTCCCAGTCTAAGCCTCCCCACTCTTTAAAGCTGGCACCACACCCCTGCTGTACCCGCAGTGGCTTCTTGACTGCCATTCAAGGACTAGCTTTCTATTTCTTTTGTATGGATCCCTGTAGTATTTCTCTAAGGAGGTAAGATGAATACATTTTTGTCCTATCCTGGGGGGTGACCAAGTGAGCAGTTAGTGCTAGCCCTTTTTTCATTTCTGAACAAGTGCTCACTTCCAAGTGATCCAATTTATCAATGCATTTATCATTGGTTCCCTCGCTGCAAGAAGTGAGGTTACAGGGAACCAGGCAGAGGGCCTTCTCGGTAGTGGCCCCTGCCCTGTGGAACGCCCTCCCAGCAGATGTCAAGGCAATAAACAACTATTTTACTTTTAAAAGACAACTGAAGGCGGCCCTTTTTAGGGAGGTTTTTAATGTCTGATGCTGTATTGTTTTTAATATTCAGTTGGAAGCCGCCCAGAGTGGCTGGGGGAACCCAGCCAGATGAGCAGGGCTTAAATAATAAATTATTATTATTATTATTATTATTATTATTATTATTATTATTATTATTATTATTATTTACATTTGTCTTCAGGTTTTATTCCAGTAATTCAAAGCAGCATGCATGCTATTCTCTCATTTTATCCTCACAATGATTCTGTGAGGTAGATTTGAGAGAGAGAGATTTGTCAAGTGTGCTTCATAGCCTGAGGAATTTCAGCCTTGATTAAAGTCCAAGACTCCATCCATTGATTCACACTGACACATAGAAATATATATATTTAGAACACACACACCAACAGCAACAACAACTCTGCATTTTTAACCTGTGTTAAAACCCATGAGCTTATCTGATATGAAGTTTCACATATAATATCTAGAATTGTGGTCAGATTGCTATCTCTATAGAAAATCGAGTGTTAAAGCATAGACACGGCTCAAGATCACAAAAATTATATAGAGTCTGGAAATCACTCCAACTACAGGTTGAAAGAGGTGCTTAAGAGGTAGAATTTTGTCTCAGTACATACGGTTTTTGCTGCAAACGTGCTGCATGGCCCACACTGCCCACAGCTGTACCCCAGGAGTCATGAAGCAGCCAAGCAAGGGGAAAAAAGGATTGAAAGACCTGTTCATGAGAATAAAAAGCAGAGATGCCATCACTCCATGTTTGCAACATGATTAAAACATACGGTAAGCCTGTTTTGTTCTAAAATATCTACCTAGCTTGTGAAAAAGAGGGTAATCATAGAGGCCCTGAACTGCTTCCATTTTCTTCTGTCCTACAATTCTTGTTCCAAACTGGAGTACATGAGGAGACAACATCTTAACCTATGGACATAGGAATCCACGCACAGCCTGGCACCGTCTTGACGTGCAGCTAAATCTCATCACTGCACCCCTTCAATATTTCTACAGGGATATGTACTTCCAACAAAGGAAGGGAGAGAAACCAAGTAGAAATCTTTAGACACAAACTAGATGCAATACATTGCATGTATTTTTTTAAATTATTTTTTAAACAAAAATCACACTGGAGGCTGCAACCTCGAGCAGAGGGATGGTGCAAGGAAAGGGTTGCCTGCATCTTCTTTGCAGTAAGGAAATCAACCAAGAGTGGCAATTTTGAACAGAAAAACTGTCCGAAGGTAAAGCTTAAGCAGCTCTTTTCACACCCTTATTGCTCCAGATGTGGAGGGAAAGAAACAAAAACATTTTACACAGATCTGTGTGGTAGTTCATCCCCCAGTTAATACGTTGCCAGGCAGAATTACAACAGAAATAACAAATCATTAGCCAAATGGTCCTTCATGTCCCGAATATTTGTGGCTGGGCGGCAGTCATCTAACACCGCAAGGTCTACCTCAAGGTCTACGGAGGTTTTCTTCAGAAGAGTCATACTACAGTACCACTTTCTTCAACAGCCACCCAGTCAATCCCTCCCTTCTAAAAGCCGCAGTGGGCCTCCAAGTAGAAATTTTATGTGCCTGTTCATAGCATTAGAGTGTACGACAATTATATTAATTGCTGTAATCTGTCTCAGCAGCATTAGTACTAAATTCAGTAGGGCTATAATACTTTGCATATTGAAGCATAACCACCACTGAACACAACTGGAGTTACTTCTGAGTAAGCATGCACAGGATTGCACTGCAGAGGCGTTGCACGTGAACGGTGCAATCCTGCACACATCCACTCAGAAATAACTTCCTAAGTTCATTGGGCCTTATTCCCAGGTAAATGTGTATAGGCTTGAAGCTTTAATGCATAGGTAGGCAACCTAAGGCCCAGGGGCCACATCCGGCCCAATCACCTTCTAAATCCAGCCCTCAAGTGGTCCGGGAATCGGCGTGTTTTTCCATGAGTAGAATGTGTGCTTTTATTTAAAACGCATCTCTAGGTTATTTGTGGGGCATAGGAATTTGTTCATTTCCCCCCTAAAAAATATAGTTCGGCCCCCCACAATGTCTGAGGGACAGTGGACCAGCCCCCTGCTGAAAAAGTTTGCTGACCCCTGCTTTAATGATTAACTAGCAACATGACTTTGTCATAAGCCAAAACACTTGAACTAAGATAGAAACAATACAATGTACAGCAAGTTAACCTTAATATTTCCTCAAGGTTTATGTCAAGTCTGTAGTTACCTGTAAGCCACCATTTCACATTCTGGTGTAGGCCAGTTCAAAATGGCAGAATGCTGCAAGACAAGGGAAGGAGCACCATTACTAATCACGTTAACAACATTGCTCTGGAGTTAACAATGGGCAGTGTTTTCAATTGCATCTGTACCAGCTCTTCTAGGAGCGAGGTTCTCTGGTTGCGGCTCAATGTCCAGGCTTGTTCTCCTCGTGATATCAAGTGAGCAATGATCCCTGCTGCGAAGTAGCTCACCTCCACCTCAACACTGCGCAGCAGCTTGCTGATGTGGTCTATGAAGTCTTTCCACATGAGCTCCGAGTGGAGCTCTTTAACCTCTGCTATGTTGTTCTACAGGGGAACAAGAAGGAGGGATTTCAAAATGAACGAAAAACAGTTGCGTGTGTGTATACAAAGGTATCTGTCATTAAAATGCTTGTTCTCTTCATAAAAGCTGAAGCCATAATGAACGTCAAACCTGTCTCATGTCAAATTAGACTAAGCTGGGATTGGCCTGCTCCAACTTGTACATTTTCAATCATTACTACAGATAAGTTATCAGAGTGACAAGTGCATGAATAACTCAGAGCAGCCGGCATGCTTTGCCACCACCTGTCCATGAATGGCACTGCTTGGAGGCCATTGCCGGGGGGAGGGGGGTTTAAGAACACAGCGGCTACATCTTCAGCAACATAGTTTTAACAAATAAAACAGAAAAGCTGTTCCCATCGCAACTGCTAAAGGTAAGGGCCTCCCACAGTGGCAACAAATCTTGGCTCATAAACACTGAATTTTGGGGAAATGCCCCACTCCCAGCCGTCTGTGAGCATGCCTGTACAATTCCAAGGGGGGCGGGGAAGGATCTAGACACTGGCACAAAGCCCACATCTGCAGCCTCTCCTAATTCAGATGTTATGAAGAAACAGAGCCAAGTGACCTCAGAAAAAATGATGGCGCCTTGCCCTAAATTGCCTAATGACTGCTCCCAATGGTTCAGACTACATGTTAAATACCACTTGGGGGTGTCTTCTTATATTCTCCTACAATAAAACTGAAGCTAATGGGAATGGTGCAGGAATAAGGTTTGGTTGAAAAGTAACAGAATGGCATGTAAAGTAATTTATCCTGTGTAGTGTTAAATGTCAGGATGGTGAGGGGAAGACATTGGCAGAGAGAAGAGAAAACCGGCATTTCCAGTGCCCTGGTAAAATATATATTCTTCCACTCATCTTACCAGAAGGCCAAGCACTTTCTGTTGTACAGAAGACTCCGACGGAAAAGACTGTAAAGTAAAACAAAGTATATGCAACCATTCAGTAAGGGATTTGTAGCCAATTATTATTTTAGAACAAGCAGGTGCCTGCGAAAAGTCTCAGGGAATTGTGGGGTTTCTGCACATTAAATATTTCCTTATTGGCTTGATAGAACAGGTTCAGCCCCTACACCCCAGCTTCACTGCCCCCAAACTAAGAAGGGCTGGGACAGGAAGAAGCATACACCAAAGAGCACTTGCAAGCCTTTTAGTTAAGGGGGCTACTATGGGAAGGAAAAAGAGCAGGACCTGGAGTGAGCCTTAAGAGGAATGGAAAGGGGCGCATTGCTCTTTTGCTATGGCTGCTTCTTGGGAGTGGGCACATTCATGAAGGCTCTCCTCCCTTGTTTTCCTCCAGTGGTCCCAGAGCAGAGGAAGGAAGAAGCCTTCTAGAAAGCATTTTCCTCTTAAGGAACAGCCGCAGGAACAGAGGTGAGACAACCCCAATTCATCTCTTCTTCCCCTTCCTCCCACAATGCTTTTGGCCAGGCCCACCAATCCCCCTTAGCCTATGAAACAATTGTTTTGGGAAGGGGAATTGGGCATAGAGGATGTTCAGCAGAGGATGCACCTCATCTGAGCCCAATAACCCCTGCAATTGCTTTCCTCCCATCTCCCAGGGCTAGCAGCAGCCTGCCCAATCTTATTTGCAGTGGGTTGGCAGATACTATTTTATGGCAATTACAGGTTTCTATCTATCATGAGCAGAGAGACCCTACCTGATGCTGCCCAGACCTACAGACTGCAACCCTGTGCAGATGCTGGAATCTGCAGATACAGAAACAGACAGGCACATACTGGCAGACAGAACTGTCAGCTCTCACCTCCAAGACTTTCATGAAGAGTTCCAGCCCTTGGTTTTCAATAAAGTGCCGACATGTGGTTGGGGACTCATCAGTAAGATTCCAAAGTGCACTCAGTGTAAACTTAAGAGTAGTGTCTACTACATTCTGGTTAGTTTTTTGCTTCACAATTTGAAGTAGTTGCTAAAAGAGATAGAAAAAAACAGGTGCCTTTGCAAATGACATTCACATTTCAAAATCCAGCTGTTGGAGGCTCACAATTAATACAAGAAGCCAAATTCTCTTCCAATTTAGAAGACGGTAGGTATGAACGCTAGATCCATCACAGATTTATGGGTCCAAGGCCAACAAAGGAGTGGGTCATGTGGAAGTTAGTCTAGAGGGCCACAGGTACCAAGCCCACAGGCTGTCTGACTGCACTTTAACCTGCACATTAACTTATTTGAGCAGCATGGTCTACCCCTCTAATGTCACACTGTTAGTCCTGCAAAGTAAAACACTAAAGAGCACTTTGTCCTCTTGAGCACAGTGATTAATAAATAAAGGAGATTAACTTTTCAACACCAGAAACAGCAATACATCCACAGATTATAGAGGTCAAAAGCAAAGTTCAGGAGTAAACTCAATAGATTCTGCCCCCACCCTGGATTTGAAGTACCGTATTTTTCGCTCTATAACACACACCAGACCATAACACGCACGTAGTTTTTAGAGGAGGAAAACAAGAAAAAAATATTCTAAACAAAACAGTGGATGTATGATTTTTGTGGTTCATGCTGTGGCCACAGACATGTGAACGGACAGTGAGTTTGGGGTAGCCCAATGCAAAAATCCTGAGGATCCATGTGGATCCATGCTAAAGTCGCCCTAAAGTCGCAGGGGCGCTGGGGGAGTGAACAGGACGCAGGAGGAGGAGAACAATCCCTCTCACACACAGACACACACACACACAGAGTATCAATCCTAAAGTCGCAGGAGAGCGCAGGGGCGCTGGGAGTGGGAAGCAAGAGAAGGAGAACGATCCCCCCCCCCTCTCTCTCTCACACACACACACAGTATCAATCCTAAAGTCGCAGGAGAGCGCAGGGGCGCTGGGAGTGGGAAGCAAGAGAAGGAGAACGATCCCCCCCCCTCTCTCTCACACACACACACACAGCGTATCAATCCTAAAGTCGCAGGAGAGCGCAGGGGCGCTGGGAGTGGGAAGCAAGAGAAGGAGAACGATCCCCCCCTCTCTCTCACACACACACAGTATCAATCCTAAAGTCGCAGGAGAGCGCAGGGGCGCTGGGAGAGTGAAGGGGAAGCAAGAGGAGAATGATGCCTCACACACACACACACAGACACACACACACACACACACACACACACACACACACACACACAGTATCAATCCTAAAGTCGCAGGAGAGCGCAGGGGTGCTGGGAGAGTGAAGGGGAAGCAAGAGGAGAACGATGCCTCACACACACACAGACACACACACACACACACACACACACACACAGAGTATCAATCCTAAAGTCGCAGGAGAACGCAGGGGCGCTGGGAGTGGGAAGCAAGAGAAGGAGAACGATCCCCCCTCTCTCACACACACACACAGTATCAATCCTAAAGTCGCAGGAGAGCGCAGGGGCGCTGGGAGAGTGAAGGGGAAGCAAGAGGAGAACGATGCCTCACACACACACAGACACACACACACACAGAGTATCAATCCTAAAGTCGCAGGGGCGCTGGAAGTAGCAGGGGCGCTGGGAGAGTGAAGGGGAAGCAAGAGAAGGAGAACGATGCCTCACACACAGAGAGACACACAGAGTATCACTCCTAAAGTCGCAGGAGAGCGCTGGGGCGCTGTGAGAGTGAACAGGAAGGAGGAGGAGAACGATAGCTCAAGCACACACACACACACACACACACACACAGCCCCTACAGTGGCTGATCCAAAATCGGACAGCAAAAAACTGCAGGCAGGGACACGGGGTTGTTTTAAAGCAACCAGCCCCGATCTGCTTCTCTCCCTCCTCCCGGCTAGGCTGGCTGAAAAGCTTTGCTGCTACTTAGCAGCTCAGTGGAGAAGAGAGAGGGACATAGAGCACGGGGTTGTTTTAAAGCAACCAACCCCGCTCTGCTTCTCTCCCTCCTGCCCGGCTCGGCTCGCTGACAGGAGCCGCTTACACCCGCTTTGCAGTTTCAAAGAGAGCCACGGACTGCTCACAACTGCAGCGGATTCCCCTGCCATCTGTAGGCATTCGCTCCATAACACGCACAGACATTTCCCCTTACTTTCCAGGAGGAAAAAACTGCGTGTTATAGAGCGAAAAATACGGTAATAACACCAGTCACTTCTGCCTGTACATTTGCCGTTAAGTGGGGCTACCAGGCATATGGGTCAAATTTATTAGAATACTTTTAAAGAACTTCCAACATAAAAACATTTAATATTCTCATTTTTCCAATACACATTTTTAAGTTGGTCATACCAAGGCCCGTTTTTTATTTTGTTTAAGAAAAACACTGTTAGCCGTAACAACATTGCAGCCGGAGTGTTACAAGTTAATAGCTTTTCAGAAAGGTGCTAGCACTTCGCTTACCTTAACAATGAAGAGCTCTGCACCAAGTTGAGCTGTTTGTTCTGTTGAAAGCTACAAGCAAAAAAAGCAAACAAGCAGAAATATCAGATTACTGTTAGAAGGGCCTTGGGACTTAAGTGCAACCATTGCATTGGGGACGCCTATGTCTTCATCTTTATGAAGCTAGTAGAGCTGTCGTCAGGGGATTGGGGACAAGGTGCCACCAGTGCACAGATGACACCCAGCTCTGCTTCTCTTTGCCACCTGAATGAGGTGAAGCTATGTAGATGCTTGATCACTGTCCTAGAGGCAGTAACAAGCTAGATGAAGGCCAATGAACATACTGAATCCCATCAAGAAGGAGATACTCTGGACTAGTGGTTCCCAAGTCCAGGAATTAAGTAGGTGGCTTGTTTTGGATTGGGGTGCACTCCCAATCCAGATTCATAGTCCAAGGGTACTCCTAGATTCACCTTGTCTCTGGAAGTCAGGGTGGCTTCCGTGGCACAGAGGGCCTATTTCCAGCTACAGCTAGCTTGCCAGCTACAGCCGTTCCGGGCCAGGGTAGCCTAGCCACAGTGAACTGTGCCCTAATAACCCTCTCTCTAAATGACTGCAATGGACACTCTACTTGGAGTTGCCCTTGAATACTGTTTGTAAGTGGCAGCACACAAAATGCAGATGCCAGAGTTTTGTTGGGTTCAACATTTGGAGACCATATAGCATCAAGTCCTAAAAGATGTGCGCTCCTATTTGCTACATGCTTTTGGCATATAGAGCCCTCTATGGCTTGGAATCCAGGCACCTGACGGGAGTGCTTCCCGCCATACTGCCCCTGCCTGTGAGTTGAGATCGATTGAGAAGGCCTTGCTGATAGTGCCAGTGGGGAGGGAAGTCAGAGGGTCATTGACACTATCAGAGAGCTTTCTCTGTTACAGCTACCTTGGCCCTAGAGCCTTGGCTGGTGCCATTATTGTCTCGTTTTAAACACCAATTGAAGGCTTGTCTTTTTCTCCAGGCCCTTTTTCACTCTGGGAAACTGTTTATCAGAAAATTGATCTTTAACTGTGTTTTATGCTTCTCATTTTAGGTGTTTAGAGCTGTAACCCACCCAGGGGTCTTACAATGAAGGGCAAGAAATAAGTTTTAAAAACAAAATAAAATATCCCACCTTTGCAGCCAAAATGGAGATGATAGCCACTGCCATTCTCTGCATATTCTGATCTTCATGGTTACAAAGCCACTGCATGACAAGCTTGGCTGCTTCAAACCTGAAAGGCAACAGAAAGTTCACAAATCTGGGGGTGGGGGGAATAAAACCATACCACCTGTTATTGGCAGTGAAACAGAAGCGACTAGGTTACTGCTACAAAGACAAAAGCAGTGCTTTTTTCCTACAGAAAAAATGTTTAGGGGTACTCTCATTTTGACTCAAGAAAATCACCATTTAATAGTTCAAATCGGGGGAAATAAATACAGTAAATGGACAAAAGTACAAAGATTCACAAAATGTTTAGCGATATGTATCCCCCCCCCCCCCAGAAAAAAAGCACAGGACAAAAGTATAAAGAAAAACTTTAAAATGCCAGCCTTAGCTACTTATAAGCAGCAAAATGGCTTCCGTTTGGTTTTCTTTATCAGACTGTAAAAGGAGCATGCCATTTCAGCGCAGAAATGTGATAGAGCTGGTCTTCGCACCACCCACTGTCTCCATCTTCAGGAGATGGCCTTGGATTGAGCTGGTAATCAACAAGTGCTAAAAATCCCAATTTGTCAGTGATTGATGAAAGGAATTTTTACTAAGCCGACACATTTGGCATGGGTAGTTATTGACTTTTTAAGCAACTCATCATGACTGAAAGATACAGAGCAGGATTCTGTGTTGCACTTTATGATTTGTCACAATGTACCTATATAGAATTTAGCCACAAGGCTAAAGACTTGATGTTTTGAGAAGCAAGGAGGAATGGGCACCCAGTCTCCTTAAAACACACACTGGGGACACAAACTCCCTGAACTTCAGCTGGGGAGGGATAAAAAAAGCCTCTGTGGTGTGACAAAGTCAGCAAACCAACCTGCATTGGCTCCGTGCCAACATCATCTTCCTCCCAGGTCATGCAAACCTGCTTGTGGTCAGGATCAGTAGCATATTTCCCAAGGGTTATACCCTCATCCTGCTGGCTTGCCAAACCCACTGCTATGCTTCAGGCTACCCACAAAGTTGGGGGGCAGTTTTCAACACACCAAGAATGTGTGCTTGCTCCTTGCTCCCCCATTGAAGCACAACCTACAACACTTTCACTCCTACTAGCCTCAGACTAACAACAACAACAAAATATTATTGGGAAAAACATGTGCTTTGTACATCCACATACGCTCAAAAAACCAAGGAGAGAATTAAACAACTTTTCTTGTATTACTGAGGGTTAAAGATTCAGATCTCTTTGTCCAAAAGAGGGAAGAGTGCAGAGACTAGAGTAAGAGGGAATGGAAACATGAATCATGAGAGAACAACTTCTGGAAACCACATCCATCCCCCTTTCCAAACCTTTTCCAGTAAGTGCTCAAAACGAAAAGGGCTAGAAACATTTGCATTAAAAGTGAGATTACAAGAGCTATGATGCACACGTCTCTAGGTAGCATGTAATTACACGCTGCTATAGCATAAGGTAGTAGGTGGATTTTCTAATATCTATAAATAGGGACAATGGCTCAAACGTACTCAGAAGTTGGCAGGTAACAATCTTCATTGGCATTTATGCTTAAGTATTGCCATCCCTAGTAGGCAGACTTCTGCATATGATACAAGCCACTTTCATTAACCCACAAAATCCACAGCCTCTTGATGTACAGTGCAGTCAAACTGTACACCCTTGCTTAGAACCAAGTTTTTAAAACCAGCATCCAAAAAGAAAATGGCAATCCACCTGGATCTAGCAAACCGACACATGTATTTCATAACAGTGCATATATGCAGTCAAAATTAAACTGTTACAGTTATTTAATAATTGGTTCCCAAGTTCTGATAAGAATTTGTTATATTCCAAGGAGGAGTAAGCAGTTTGCAAACTGCTAAGCAATGAGACATAAGACATTCAACAACCTGAAATACTTTCCCTACTTCTCTGTAACTTGGGAAGTAAAACTAACCTGTTAAATGGAACATCCTGAAGTATCCTGTCACTGCACAGTGACAGGAGGCAGTTCTTTTGCAGCTGTAGAAAAGCAAAGCAAGGTTCAGAACAGAATATTTCTCATGCAGGAATTTTGAGCATTTCCTTCTTTCAAGATGAATCTAAGTATTCACAAATATTCCTTTTATGATTTGATAATGTCATTTGCAAATGTATTTGCTTAGAAGTGAAATACAGTGAAACAGGATGGTGTGAACAGGTGCATAGACCTTTATAATTTATCAGAGTCTACCAGGCACTTAAGTTTTTTAATTTACATTTTTGAATTATACTCTATCATTTATAAAATCTTCTCACAAAGTGACTTACAGAAGTATATATAAAAATACAAAGATACCAACAACATAGTCTATATATAAAAAGGAGCATGCCTAAAAGGATTTATAAAAGTTATATACACAGATTTAAAAACCAGTAACAAAAGATGTTCTTGAATAAAAATGATCTCAAGTGCGCTAAGAAATGCAATTAATTGAAACTAGAAACAAAAGCTTGCAATCTCCTCCTCATAGGTATACCAGAGCTCAATGCGTACAAGTTAATCGTTAGCAAGTTGCAGGCTTACTGTACTTGCATAGGCAGAACATTCATCACAGTGTGACATTGAATTCTATCCACAGGGTTGATTTCAATATTTATCATACTTGGAGTAAGCCCATTGAAATTAATGCATATGACCAATTAGGTCTATCAATTTTTATGGGTCTAACCTGAGATTGATTAACATTGGATAACTTATGGTTTCGAAAAGCTGAAACCATTTGACCTGAAGACATTTCCAACTAGACACCATTCACTTCTGTTCTTTGCAGTCAGTTTTAACATTAGTTTCTTCATCTCATTAATTTCATCTTGTCCAAGAAGTTTGAACTCAAATACTTAAAAAAAACAAAGTTCAGCATTCAGAAATATTCAAGCACCTTATCTTGAAAGGGAAAAGGAGGCTTACCTGTTGGTGATTGGGAAAGTGTTCCATGGCCTTAAGGAGCAAGTGAGTGACATCTGCCAGGACCCTAACCGGCATGCCTGCAGCTAAATCTTGTTTTGTCAAGTTAAACACACAGGCACTCGCTGCTAATTGCACTGGCAAGTTCAGAGGGTGATTCCTCATCCCAATAACTACAAGCTGAAAGAATCAATCAAAACAGGTCAAATTAGAATTTCCTAATACACATAGTCACATGCACAGAATCAGCCACCAATAGCCTAAGCAAAGTAAGCTTAACTCGTCCTGAGGCCTTTTAAACAAGCCATTGCTACAGATCTACACATCGCCACCCAAAACCTGTTGCAGTACCATTAAAACTTCCAAAGCAAAGAGAAACAGAGCAACCATTTCATTCCCTGAATGGATACTACATCAGTCAGATGGCCTGCCCTCTCCTTTCCCCTTCTTATTTGCCAGGAGTGGCAATTATGAGGACACTGTTATGGCAGTGGGAGAGAAATTCTGTCTGAGGAACATTTGAAAAGGAAAACCCAGAGTACTCACCTGCAGGTATATTGTGCTCCTTGCATATACTTTCTGATCATATACATTAGATTACATCCAGGCATTCTTCCCCACCTCCCAGCCATGCTGAACCACTAAGACAGAGGGAAGGGGAGGATTCAGCAATCTCTACTTTTGGTCACAGCTGTTTGGCAGTGACCCACATTCAAAGACAGAACTAAATGGAGTTGGCTACCATTTCATCACAAAAATGTAACAGCAGCCCTGCCAGATGAGACCTAAGGCCCATCTAGCACCACTTCCTGTTCTCACAGTGGCCAACCCGATGCCGGTGGCAATCTTATTAATTCTCTTCTCTCTCTCTCTCTCTCTCTCTGCACAACACATCCCTCATGCCCCTCAAGTAAGTATAACCCATGTAAATAGTATATCCATTTTTATCTGAACTTCTGACTATTTACCTTTATTGTATCCTCTTTTCTCTTCCCACCCCCTACAAATTTACCAGCGCGCACACACATTTTGTTGGATTTTATCTGCAGTTTAGTGAAGACAGCCCAAGGTTACCTTTACAAAGTGATGCCTGCAAAGGGTGATTTCTTATCAGTCTCAAATAGCTTTACCTTTAGAATTTCTGGTTTGGTTTTTTCCATAATATGCGTAAGGTTGAAGAGATGAAAGAGTGCCTCCCTCACAAAGAACGCTCG
This sequence comes from Podarcis muralis, assembly GCF_964188315.1. Taxonomy (NCBI): domain Eukaryota; kingdom Metazoa; phylum Chordata; class Lepidosauria; order Squamata; family Lacertidae; genus Podarcis; species Podarcis muralis. The sequence continues at coordinate 45,912,197 of NC_135659.1, forward strand.
CTCACTGTAACGCTTCAGAGCTTCGGAAATCTGAGTTTCATTGGCTTCTCCAGACACCTTGAACAGAAGAACAAATACTAGAGAACATACTGGAGTTTGCAGTAGTTTTTTTAAATATATACTTTTTTATTGATTTTACAAAATAAATTTCACATTTACCACATTTAAATTTTAAAATCAAACAAGATTCTTCTGAATCTTAGGAACTCCCTCCTCCCCTCCATGGGTCCTTTACATATCTAAATCAACTGCATATTATAGTTCTTCCACATTATGGTCCTCCAAAATATCCCAAGTCTTTGTAACATTGCAAGAGTTACTAAAAGCCTGTCATAGAACTCAAGTGATTACAGTGTTCTTTTAAGTGCAGTCTATATTTGTCCCATTCCCTATTGAGGTTTTGAACCTCCTGAGTTCTGATTTTCCCTGTCAATCTTGCCATCTCTGCATACTCTAATAATTTCATCTGCCAGTCCACTTTTGTCAGCATTTTCTCCTCTTTGCATCACTGAGTTTGCAGTAGTGGCAAAAGAAAGCTGAAGTAATTAAATAATATAAATGTTTCAAGGTTTACTTGTTCTTGTTGTTGTATGACTGAATTTCTGCTGAACTGAGGTTTCCACTCAGTTTTATATCACAATCAAGCATAAGTAAAACAGTCTTTGCTCTTCATGCAATCTACAGTGCCATTTATATATTGTATGCACGGCTAACAAATTGCTACCAATCATGTCTTTACAGACCTAACTGAGCAGTACAGTTCTATAAATGTAGGTGCAGTATTTCAAGAACAACTATCAACTAGGCAGAGAGGTAACGTTGATCATGGGCTTGCAAAAGACAACATACTAATAGGTACAGAATGACCATTTCACCATTTCCTTTGTTGCTGGGCAAGGAATTATTCTCCACTTCTTCAAGGAGAGTAGCACAGCACCACACACTTCTCCCGGCTGTGCGCCTTGGCAGGAGGTGGTGGGTGGTGGGAACAGCTGAGCAATAGTCCTCTCCCAGCCAATAAAAGCAGCTGAACTTATGGTCATTGCTATGGTGCTGGGGCTTTTAAGAACAGGTTAACTAATTTTATACACCATTGGAAAAGGAAAGTGACAAATGAGGCTGCAGAAGAAGAGGTAAGCACTCTTGGGGGACTAGCCTCTCTCATGCTGTGATCTGCAGGGGCAAAGACAGCACACCATCTATGAGCACTTGCATTTCTCTTAAACTTTTACTCTTAAAAACAGCATCTCAGAGAAACTGCAAAACAATCAGAGAGTGCCTCTCAAAACCTATACACCGCAGTTTTTCCTCAAGAACTGTTAAGGAGCAGAAAAAGAAAATGAAAATAATAATATACATGCACACGTGCCATTTCCCCTCTAAACAAGCCTCTATTTCCTACACAGAAAGGGCCGTTTGAGAGGTTTTTTGTAGCAATACCTTTGAGTGGAAGATTCTCAGGAAAATGGGGTGGCATGCCTGCTGCTTTAATTCATGTTCTACATGCGCATAATTTTACTATGCATTTATGAAATTTATACCCTGTCATATGTCCCCACTGAGACCTCTGAGTAACTTACAGTACAATGAAAAAACAACAACAGTAACACAATCTAACAGGCAATGAGTGATGTTTATACAAGGAAGAAGCAGTGCCCAGAGCCTTAGCATAGCTGTCAACTTTTCCCTTTTCTTGCGAGGAATCCTATTCGGAATAAGGGAATTTCCCCTTTAAAAAGGGAAACATTGACAGCTATGAGCCTTAGCGAACCAACCAACTGAATCCTAGAGTAAAGAGGGCAGTGGAACAAGCAGAATACAGTGGTGCCCCGCAAGACGAATGCCTCGCAAGACGAAAAACTCGCTAGACGAAAGGGTTTTCCGTTTTTTGAGCCGTTCCGCAAGACGAATTTCCCTATGGGCTTGCTTCGCAAGACGAAACGTCTTGCGAGTTCTTGCGAGTTTGTTTCCTTTTTCTTAAAGCCGCTAAGCCGTTAATAGCCGCTAAGCCGCTAATAGCCGCTAATAGCCGTGCTTTGCAAGACGAAAAAACCGCAAGACGAAGAGACTTGCGGAACGGATTAATTTCGTCTTGCGAGGCACCACTGTACAGTAAATTTAAGGAATTGCTGCTGAGAGACAGAGAGACAGGGATAGCAGTGGCTTGATTTGCCATCAATACATTTTGGAAATGAGGAAAGCCTGCTGGGCTCCACCTCAGTCCCAGCTGCAAGATTTGGTGGAAGGGGCAGGTTTAGTTCTTCTCATGCTGCAAAATGTGAACGATGATACTGTCAGAGTGGTAGACTTTTTGCTGGTCTAGGGGCTCAGTGGTTTAGCAGAACTCTGAAGCCAATGTTCTTTCTCTCTCTCTCTCTCTCTCTCTCACACACACACACACACACACACACACACACACTGCCATTAGAACTGACCCATTAATCACCAGGATTTGAAGCTCTGAGCCCCGCCTCCCCGGCAAGTCAAACTTAGTTGACAACTATTTAGAACTGTGTAACAAACAAATACCAACCTTTAAGTTTCCTTCGCCAGAGAGAAATAATGAGTAGCCAGCATCCGTAGCCAGCAGGCCCACAAACTGCATTGAGGGCCGCTGTTTAACAAATGCTTCTACAGCTTCATCAGTAACATGCTTCCTTCCCGAAATGTCCAAAGATGTAAGGTTGGGCAATATGTCTTTCTGTTCTAACAAACGAAGTGCAATATCAGATGTGAACTGTTTATCGTCCGAAATGTCAAGGTGATTCAGGAATTTTAACTCTCTGATGACATCCAGAATCTGAGTGGTTGTCATTTTCAAGCATTTCAGGTGGTGCATGGTGAGAGACTTGAGGCGATCCTTGCAGGCGAGCAGTGCAGTTATGTCGGTGACTGAGGTGTTGGATATATCCAAGCTTTCTAATCTAGGAAGCGAAGCCACATCCGCTAGGTCTTCATTGTAAAAGAGAACATTGGTAATGCTCAAAGCACGGAGACCCATCAGCTGACTGAAGCACCTTTCGTAGGGGTCTTCCAAGGAAAGAGTTAATGAGTTCAGCACAAGGCATTGAAGGTTTTGCTGGATCCATTTATTGCTGCCAAGTCCACTGATGATGTCTGTGATCGTAATGTCTGCATTCACTTTAGTGGCATCGAGCTCCACCAGCTTATGGTGGCAAAACGCTTTCCGAAAAGCCACTGCAGAGATCTTTGCTTTCCGGATACAAGCTCGTTTCAAGCGCATCTGATTCCCTCGAAAAATGCCCACTGTTGCTTCATTCAGCAGTCCTGGGGTGGGAGGGAAGAACAGTAAACAAACAAACTTATCACAGATTTTGTTTTTAAACTGGAAAAAAGAGACTGGGCCTAGAACAGAAGGACAGGCTTGCCAGAGAAGAGGAGAGAGTTTTATGCACTCCTGATTCTGATAACCTCCCTTTTCCCCCTCAAGAGTGGTTTCAACAGGCATGTGGTGCTGGAGAAACATCATCAACATAATCCTACCATTTGCCATGCTGAAGCTTGGTACCCACAATGTATGCCAAGTTTCAGCATAGAAAAGATAAGATTGACATACAGGATCCACCTCACCGTGCCCATACAACTCCCATTGAATCAACGTGCAGTCTCAACTGTACAATGCAAGGGCTTTTTTCCAGCAGAGAAAGATGTAAGGAAAGAGGGAACATGATAGGGAAAGATACTGAAGTTAACTGAGCCCTAAAAATTATGTAATGAGTGCAACTCTGCATCCAGAATTTTCAACAGCACAAATGAATTTTCAGTAGTTAAGTGTAGCAGAGTCTTGTGACTCTGCCTTACTTGCCTAACCCAGAGGGCCCAATTAGATCTAATGGCACAAATCTGACTTGTGCCACAGCTGCTGAAGCAGCGCCAAAGAAGGATGTCATGTGTCCTAACATGCAGGTAAATCAAATCACTATTTCCTAACATTCCATTTTATCAGAACCGCCATAATTGCTAGACCCAGATGAATCCGTTTACCGTGAAATGCCATCGTTCGCAGCAATCGGTCAGCCACTTCTTGTGGAAATATTCCAGGCTCTTGCAAACATAGTGAACCATCATGCCTTTCTGTACAAAACTTCTCTAGTTCGGAAGTTAGGTAATTTAAGCAGATGTCAAGCAGAGAATATGGTGAAGCCTCTTCCTGTTACAGAGAAAAAAATGTCAGATATTTTATTGTTTTTTTTAGGAAAAGCAACAGTCCATCACAAAACAAGTAACTCCCCACAAATCATTTGTAGTGGGGGGCAAGCTCCCATCACTGTCAGAAGGGTTTGGGTGAAGGGTGAACAATTCCAACCACCGCTAAAAGGATCCTTTGGGAGGCAGAAATTGGACTCGAAGGGTGTTTTATGTGACAATGACAGGAATGGTCTTTTACACATGCATGTAAAAAGTTGAGACAATACAAATTGGCTGAAATGAAGTAATTACAAGTTACGGTCCTAAGAATCATTTATTGTCAGAGTGGAAATAAATTAAGACAAAGTCATGGAGGATATAAAGTTAGCAAAGGCTACCAGGCACAATGGCTATGCCCTACCTCTAGTACTCTGCCTCTGAATACCAGTTGCTGGGAATCACAAGTGGAGAGGATGATGTTGCACTTACGTCCTGCCTGCGGGTTTCACAGAGGTAGTTGTCTCATCCCTTATATACCTGACTAATCGCTGCATTTTGCAGAATGGGGCACCCTGAGGAGACCATCTTATGAAGATGTTCATTGCACATGATGTCAGTATTGAGTCTTTAGTGTGGCAACACCTGCCATTTGGTACTTCCCGTACATATTAGACAGGCACCATCTCTTGTCCTCAGGCTAGATGTTAAAAAGACTTTCCTCTTTGAACAAGACTTCTAAGTGGAATTTTTATCCTTGTCAGCATCTGTATTGGATTTTACGTAGTTGTTTTGCATAATTTTATTGTAATTTGAAATAACTTTGAGGTGCTTCATAGGAAGCAATTTATAAATGAGATAAGTAATGATAAGCACTTATCATAATTATTAGTTGCAGTAATAGCAAAAAAAAAAAAAAGAGAGAAATCTGGCTGGCCACTATGAGAACAGGACAGGATGCTGAACTAGATGGGCCTTTGGTTCAGATTCAATAGGGCTCTTCTGTAGCATTGGGCCTAGGTGGGATGAGAAGACAAGGTATCTTTACCCTGTCCTTCCCCAATTATTGCAGAAAAATATAGAGGGGTCAGAAGTGGCAGGGACCAAGAATTATGCATTCATAATGCTCTCATGCAAGCGGCAAGGATATTCCCTGGCACCATAAGAGCCAGGAAATTCTGAAGAAGAATGCATACAATTGTATTTAAGTGCAAAATTAGTAGTAGTAGTAGTATATTATCAGTATTATTCTTCATGTTTCATTGCTATACGACTATATTTTTAAGAAAACATCTCAAAGCAGTTTACAACCTACACTAAAACTTCACATAAAACAATCTATAATAAAATATTATACAAGAAAGTCGAATATAAAGTATACATTCAAAGCAACATAATTAACAGGAAACTAAAACGTTATCTTAAAGATTTCAAAATAAAACATCACAAAGGAGGTGAACTACAGAATGCACATTTAACTAAGAGCCTGTCACGATGGTCTCTGGCCTCTTCAGCAGCTTCAGCTTTTGTAGCTGGAGTCAGTCAAGGTCCTGCCCTCCTCCCAGGCCAGGTGGGAAAAGGCAGGGAGCAGGTCTTCCAGGACTCACAGTCAATATTTAAACGCTACAGTTTTCTGCTGGAAGTACAATCCTGATTTGATGACTAGGAGTACAGTAATATGTTCAACTAAACTGGCTCAAGCAGTTTAGAGCATTGCAACTCTTTTTTTATTCCATGGATTATGGCTTTTAAGATAGGATTCTGTTGCTCTAGCTCACCTTTCTATTCCTATACCCTAAGGCTAATAAATCAGGGAAATTATCAGCATAGCAAATAAAAAAGGCAAGAGAAATCCTATATAAAATTAATATAGGAGGTAGAGTTGTGGAAAATCCTAAAGACATAAGAGATCAATTCGTGAGTTTTTATACAGAATTATAACAAGTGAAACAGGGCAATTTAGATGAAATACAAAAAATATCGATGACAGTGGAATACCTAAAATACCAATTGATAAAATGACAATTTTGAATGCACCGGTGACAATCATGGAATTACAGTAAGTTGTAAACAGATAAGAACATTGGCAGGATTATTGTAATAGCCTACAATTTTATAAGAGTATATATTTAAAGTAGATGAACAAATGAGTAAATTAAGTTAATTTGGATATGCAGAAAATATTAAAAATAAAGTTAGGGAACCTCAGAAAGAGGGGAAAGGAAGTAGAGTTTAAAAATGTTAAAATGATTGTAAAATTATTGAAATGTATAAAACTGAAAACCATAAACAAACTATGCCCTAATAAGTTTTTCATATCAAACCGTCAAATGTTAGTGCTTAAACCAGATCTTCAAATCTTTTAACAAAGTTGCTGAAGTAAGATGTCAGAAAACACATGGAAGACACAGGACTCAGCTATACAGCTGCAAATAAAATGTTTTAAGTGTGTTTTAAGTGCAATATACAACGTGACACTAGATGGTGATGATGAGCCTTAAGGAAAATTCAATGTCTTTTTCAAAATGCTTTAAAGCAAGCATTTTCAGAATGGTTTTTAAATGTGTATAGATTCCACCACAGAACACAGGAAAGTTATTCAACTTCCCTTTTGAAATATAGCTGCAATGATTCCTTGGCTTTGTTTCTTTTCCCATTTCCATGGTCTAATGATGCATGTATCATATTATATTAAATTAAGCCAAGATAGTCAAGGACTATAACATCAGGCCGCCTTCTTAATACAAAGAATTGCCCAGGTTAATTACTATTTCACCTACATATCCTATATGTAAGCCTGCAATGTTCAGTACTTTAGCTTTCGCTAAAGCTTTAAGGGAATAATACAAACACTGTGAATCACCTTCACCACAGACAAAAAGCAGGCTCAGTGGGCTAGCACATACTCCCCCAACCAATTTTAAAAATAGTAGTGCTAATTTCTTCCCAATGCACCAACTTGGCTTAACAGCACTTCCCTTTTATTTCAGCTTAATATCTTCTGTTATTTTGTTTCATCTGCCTCACATAAGTGTCTTGATAAACTCAAACCAGCAGTTAAACAAAATACATTCAGTCCTTATAAAGGCACAGCGTATGCAGTTCCCTTTCATTTGAAAATGAAATCTCTCTTAGCTACATGTGCAAGGGAATTTAAATTTCAACCACACACATCTCCTGCAGAGTTTTACCATTCCTCCAGAAAACAACAACACTGCTGAATCTTGGTTTTTGAACATGTATTACAATTGTGCAACATAAAAAAATATCTTATTGCTAGAAGAGGAAAAAGCAGTAAAAACTTACTTTGAGTTATCAGCATTGTGGCTGTGATAATTGAGCAACCAACGAACTGCACAAAAACAGATTGTGGTCTGAAGATTGCACCCATAGGTCACAGAGCAATAACATTTCGGGGGGGGGGGGTAGGCTACCACTACTAGGAATTTCTCCCCCCACTGATTAAATAAGCTACAGTGAGTCAGCAAGGTGGGTCAAAGATTAGAAGCTGAATGGATCAAGAGAAAAAGTTCCACCTACTGATAGCAAGTGTGCTTTGCTCATGAAAATAACCAGCACTAATCAGTGCTCTGGTCCACGGGGTCACAAGGAGTCGGACACGACTAAACGACTAAACAACAACAAATCATACATTGCTGCTTGAAAAATCTAATGAGATCAGTAATGATTGTCTGGCTAAAATGATATTCTCAGTCAGTGATAACTTGAAAGTAGGCAGAGAATATCCATTTGGTGAAAAACACGTGTTTTGTAATTCTGATGAACATTAATGTTTTCAAAACTTTAAATAATTATAAAGTAATAGTCTCAGAAGCTTCAAACTTACAGCAGTCAATATATAATACTTGTGGGAATATGTAGCTAATAAAAATAATCAGACCAGAGTTCTTAATAGCAGCAGTCGAACTATCCACAAGCTATTTTTGTACATAAATGACAATTTCATTCTACAAAACCTTCCAGCACAAAGAAACATACCAGCAGCACAGACATATTTTGGCTTGTGAAGGAATGTGAAGTTTTAATGCAAAATTATTTTCACCTTGATTTTTAGATTTGGCATTCTCTGCCAGCAGCTGTAGTAGGACAACAAAAGAACAACAATAATGATGATGATGATGAGAAGGAATGGTTGGCAGAGGAAGTAGAATTAATGGCCCCTATGGAATGTGTTTTCTTACATGGAATAACAAAAGTCAAGGGTCTATTAGCATTAGGATATTCTCAGCACAGGCCCTGTATTTGGTCTGCACGTTAAGCAAAACATTGAGCAAGGGAGACTGGTGCAACTGTCAACTATGAAAGAAGTATGTGTTTATAACTGTCAACATCGTAACAAACATATTGATGGCAATGATGATGGTATAAAAGTTTAAAGGGTTTAGAAGAAGACAGGCATCCATTAAGATTGCACTGCTGCAGAATCAGCAGCCCTTGATAACAATCTGGTTCATGGGGATTGGGTTAACAGAATACATGGATCAGGTGTTAATTCCCTGAAGCACAACCAATTGAACTTGCCCTCCTTGATCAGGCTGTTCTAAGAATTGAGAATGTTATTCAACTTCATTTTCTCAGAACAGTTCCAGGCACTCATCTTAAGAAAGTATTCTATTTAAATAATATATCCCAAGTAAATGTATGTGTTTTGACAAAACGCTTTCTAGATTATTTATTAAATATAGATGTTATGTTATGCCAAGGACCACAACTCTCTGATTAATTACACAATGGTGGCGGGGACCTCAGCAGCCAGCCACTATTTTTAGTAGCTGAACTATAAATTGATCTATGGCCACCACCACAGCATTCCCAAATTCATCAAAATTATTTAAAGCCTTCTTGAAAAGCAATAATCCTAGCTGTGATAAAGCTTTTTAATGTTTCTCCTTCATTCTGAACCAGGGAGTGAGTGGAGAGGGGGCAGACAAGAGAACTTAAAATGCAGTTCCATTCTGCCACTTAATATATATTCATTTAAAATCAGATTTGCTTCAGAATCTTATTATTTAAAAGAAAATAAGGCAAACTAGTGTTTTCAGAAATGCACTGCTAGTCTAACTGGAATTGCATTCTTTATGTAGCAATTTATCTATGGAGAGCAAATGGAAAGCTTCAGACTCATATGACTGTCCACATCCCAACACTGTGTTGCGTCTTACACTCAAAAGTATTTTAAATGCGTAACCATTCAGTTTAAAAACAACAAAATGGTAGGTTATATTTTCTAGCATAGTTGTCACACAGATAAGGACTATTATTGTTCATCCTAAAGTGCTGAACTCTAGGGGCAATAAGCATGTTCAGCAAAATTGTATGACACGAGTTCTACAATATTAAACTGCAAATTGGGGTGGGGGGTTAGCAAGGATTTGAGGAAAGAGGGGGGAACAAGATGCCATGCAGGCTGATGGTTAGACCAGCTGTGTGGAGGAGACAGAGAGATGGTGTTTTGGCTACCTTTGAATCCAATGCTATGCTGCTGTGGGGAGCAAGCCCCTCTTGAGATGTGATGCCTGGAACCCTCTTTCCAGATGGACTGAGGTGTAAATTTGTGTAAATAAACCATTATTTCATAAAGACACTACAGTCTCTGCTGTGCCGAGAGTCCTGGAATCTCACACTGCTCTGCAGAGATTGGGGCGGTCTGAAACATTCCAATAGACTGCAATGACCACTTCACATGCACTCGAAAAATCTGCTATTTTTACGACCATTTTTATATAGCTATGTGATGAAAATGTGACATGAAAATAACTGACATATTTTAAACATTCCCATAAACATTGTTTTCCAATATAAAAATTATGGTTTAACTACTATTGTTAATTGTTCTCACAAAGCAGGAGCATCAGATACCGTGCCAAAGCTGACCATACAGTCAAAGATTCCCTCTTCTGCAAAACTATTCAGCATATAGGGACCCTGTCTTCCTAGGCATCTAGCAACCCAGTTAACACAGTAGAGTCCACAGGATTCCTCCCCTTCAGTGGCATGAAGTTACAACATGTAAGCACATGGAGGCTGCTGTGTGAAAAGTGGTGTGACATTACTAGAAGCTGATAAGAGCTTGTTAAATCAGCCAGTCCTAGTACTCCAATACATCCTCCGCTCAACAGGGTTATCCTGTGTGGTGAGCAGTTTTCCAAACTGATTTTTTCTTTGCAGCAAGTCTGTCACTCTGCAGCCGTGTCCCACAGGATTCTCCATGTGGCTACTGTAATAATACATGAAACGGCCCAGTCAGTCTTTGCCCGCCCCCTCTCCGTTTCCAGGAAGGCTGGCAATTATTTTCTCACCACACGGGGATGCCTGGCAACAAAACAGCACTACAATAGCTACAAAAACCAACCAGGCTACTAGGCCAAGATCACTTGGTTATCTGTTCCTTTGCTTCCAGTAGCCTGTCAGACTCTCCATCAAGGTGACTTAAGAGCGGGTCTTCCCAGCCTCAACTTTCAATGTTATGTTTACAGCAGGAATAGTGTTTCTAAATTCGCAGCAGCAAATGGTGAATGGGGGGGGGGGGCAGGTATCTGCTGGTCGAGATGCACAGCTTTCTCTTGAGCATGCCATATTCCCAAGCACATCCCTCGGGGAATTCTCCCGTTCCAATCGCCTGATCCTAGCGCTACCCTCCAGTTCCCACCAGGTTTATTCGCATCCCGCCTCCGCCCCACGCTCTCCTTATCCCTATTCAGGTGGGCTGGCAGAGATGAACCACCCCGCTAACACCCATTAACCACCTCGGGGTTGACCAAATTGGGCAGGCTTCAACGCGCGCAACCCCCCCTCCCCGTCTGGGTAGATGGAGGCTGACGGGTAAGCGATTCCTGCCTTTGCCAAAGCAAGGTCCGCATTTGTGACGGCTCAGATAGGTATACCGGTGTAGGGGGAGGGAAGAGTATTCCGGATTTTTCCATCAGTCTGAAATCCAAGCGGCTGCTTCTCCCACCCCCTCGTCCCTCTCCGTATATACTCGGCGCTGTCCGCTTCCCACCCCCGAGCCACGCTCTCCCGGCCCCCTCACCATTTCTGCGCCGGGGACCCTCCGTCCTCAGTCTCTTGCTGCTGCTGTTGCTGTTGCTGCTCTTCAGGGGCGGGCCCCGACCAGCGACAGGAGCGAGCCGGGGCCCCCCAGCCCAGCTGCCACCCTCGACCTGGAAGTGAATTTGCCTCGGCGGAGCCGGCGGAAAAAAACGAAAGAAGAAACACCAGCAAACACCCACACAGCTCCCGCCTCCTTTAAAGGAGACGCGCTCCGGCACCCGGGAAGCCTTCCAACATGCCCGAGCAAAGATGGCATTGGTCGTGCAACGCTATCAGACAGGAGTTCCCATTGAATTCGGTGCCCCTTGCTCTTCCCGATAAGTGGGTATAGGCTGGCAGGCCGCCTGAGTGATGGACAGTCCCCCCTGGGTTTCCGGGGCCAGAACAGATAACTGATAAAAGTGATGTCATTCAGTCAAATCATTCAAAATAAAGGGAGCCCCTAGGCCTGTACAGAGTAGTTCCCCTTACTACAGAGTAACCGCGAGACAGGGATCCTGACTTAGATAGTGAAGCTTCGAGGCAGATATAATCTCTGACACATTAAATATATATATGTTGTAAAACTTATAGGCCACTTTGTAAGAGGCTTACACGGAGAGTTTAAATTAACACCACACCACACGCAGTAAAACAGTAAGTATAAAACCAGAGTTTAGATGCAATCGCTGTTAGTAAAGAGTTTAAAGAAAATCAATAGCAGGAATGAGAATAAAACCATAAAATAACCTATTCTTTACCACTGAAGTACAGTAAAACAACCTCCAGGCAATAAATGCACTAGATTGGAGAAAAACCAGCTCCCTCTTCTACTCACATATTTTGAAATTCATCATTCATACAAGGTGTTGGTGGGAATTCAAAAGCGGTATTATCATAATTATTTCAATTAACCAAAATGTCACAAATTTGTGAGGAAGCTTCTGAGTTCTCCAGCCATGTGAGAAACTGCCTCTGTTATGGTCCTAAAAGCAGCTGCTATCAAAATTAGCATTCAATCTGAATTTCCTTATACATTTGCATGAGCATATTCAAGGTCCCCCGCTGCGCCGCGCCCATCCAAATATGCAAGTTTTGCACATCTTTGGTTTCCTTTTTGGGAACCTTACAGCATGTTTGATGTATTCATCATGACATTAAGGGCTCAATCAAAACCAGGGATTTCTCTTCCAACGCATATTTTAAAGCAGCATACCAAAGGTGGGGGGTTTTGTTATACTGTACAGGTAACCGCTGTTTTGAATTGTCACTGTGTTCATCTTGATTTGAGCCTTGCACAAAAAAAGAGACTGTTGCTATTCTACTCGTGCTTTTCAGGTAGGCTTGGAGTCCGTGAAAACAACCCATCTTGCTACAAGCTAGGGTTTTTGGGGGGGGGGCGGGATTTCTGTTTTACAGCGCGATCCTATACATGTTTCAGTGGAGCTTACACTAATATGTAAACATGCATGTGGCATTACTTTCCTGGGAGTAAGCACGCTGAGCACAATGAAATTTAATCCCCGGTAAATATGTGTAAGATTGCACTCTAACACAGCTGCTGCTCCTCTAAAACTTGTCACTGGGACGAGTAGTTTCAGCTATTTCCGTGTGAATGCCTATGTTTATAACTGCGCTGCGACTCAACAGGCTTCCACCAGCCTCTTCAACCCCTTCGCTTCCTCCGGAAGGGCAGAGCGGAAGTTGCCTGTGCCGTGTACGCCGCTGATTTTCTTCCGCCTGGTGCAGGGGGGCAAGATTTCCTGGGACGCTTTCACCTTGCAGGGAGCAGCGCAAGTATATGCTGTGCGTTTTCCTTCCTCCCCTTCCCTTGTCTGCAGAGAAATGGCTGGGCTGATCAACTTCGAGGATGAAGAGGAGGTGAAGGAGTACTTAGACAATCTGGGTGTGGAGTTCAGCTTCCAGTGCTATAAGGAGAAAGATCCTGACGGTAAGGTGGAGGTAGCCGCGTGGCCAACGTTGTTTGGTCTACTACCACGTTTCCCCCAGCGTTGGACATGCAGGCTGCAGTCCTCTCTGTCCAGTTACCTGGGAGTAAGCCCCATTGAACTCGGCGAGATTTATTTCTGAGTAGACGTGCGTAGGTCTGCACAATTAATTCAGGGTATTTACTTTTGAATAAATGTGTTTGTTTTCTTGGGTGTGTCACATAAGCATAGGTTACATAAAGATAATGAAAGCAGGTCCCACATTTATTCTGCCACCTTGATTTATCTGTAACCTTGCAGCAGACTAAAAAAAAAAATGGGTATTTCATCCTCAGGTTTTTGTGTGGAAGCTTTACCATAGTATCTGCAGTACTGAAATTATGAGTAGCTTTCAAAACAAACAGTGGCTGCAAATTTAAGAAGCCTTAATCTGAAGCAGTGGTGAGAAAACCATTACCCTCTAGAAGATGACTACAACGCCCATCTGTTCCAGCCATCAACATCTGGTTCCCCATCTTTGCTCTTAAAGAAGTTGAGCAGAGATCAACAGGCCTTTCAAATAGATTTAGGTAAAAGTTCTCTGGAGCTTATAAAGCAAAGGAAAGTACTACTGGGCAAATCAGTACTGTATTCTAATTTTGTTACCTGTGCACGCAGCCCCTTCGCTCCTCCCTTTGCTGAGCAAGCAGTCAAAGTTCCCATAGTTGCCTGTTTCCACCAAACCAGGAAATTATGGTTACCAGCATTGGAACAAGCAAGGAACTTAAAGCTAACTTTAAAGCATAGTTAACTCTCCCCATATTTTCTGAAGCTAGTAACCCATGTTTCCAGAATTCAGAAGAGACAGGAAACATGGCTAATTAGAGACTTCCTGGTTTGATTTTTTGCACCTCAAAGTGATGGTGTATGTGTGAATAAAGTTTTCATTCACATTTTGGCTTTAGAATTAGATCATCCAAATTGAGTCAGTAGGGATCAGTCCCTTTTTACTTTTTATTTTATATGGAAATATAGCATTAGGACCTATTGGTCAATCCCATTTCAGACTCGGAAGTCAGCCCATTTTATGGAGGCAATCAACACCCTGTCCTAACTGATAAAAACAAAATCAAACAAGGAAGAAACCAAAGATTGCAAGTGAAGCACAAAAATGGGGGTGGAATGATCATACCTTAAGTTTCCTTCATTGTGAAACCACAGGTTGTCACCGTCTTGCTGAGTACCTAGAGGGAGTAAAGAAAAACTTTGAGGGAGCTGCTAAAGTACTAAAGGAGAATTGTGGAAAAAACCTGCACAGTGACAGCTGCTACAAACTAGGAGCCTACTATGTTACTGGAAAAGGTAAGAAAGAACATCCCTCTCTACAACCCATTGTATCTCTATGTAAAAGGAAAAGCAATCCAAGTAAGGTTATTGAAAGCTTATGTAGTGCAGTGTAGTAGATGGTTTTTTTGCCTCAGCTCTCTTAGCTGCAGTATGGGAGTAGCACTGCACTTACTTTCAGGGATGTTATAAAGGACTCCTGCATTGCAGGGGGTTGGACTACTACATGATCCTTGTGGTCCCTTTCAATTCTATAATTCTGTGATAAGAACTATGTATAGAACAAATCATTTTCTCCCTGCAGGTGGGCTCCCTGCAGATTTGAAAACCGCCTACAACTGTTTTTTGAAGTCTTGTGAGAAAGGTGGGAAGAAATCCATAGATGCTTGTCACAATACTGGACTTCTGGCACATGATGGACGGGGCAATGATGATGAGAAGCCCAACGCACTCCTAGCCAGGGATTATTACAGTAAAGCTTGTGATGGCGGTTTTGCCCCCAGCTGTTTCAATCTTAGTGCAATATATCTCCAAGGAGCCCCTGGGATACCAAAGGATATGAACCAGGCTTTGGAATACTCTCTGAAAGCGTGCGACTTGGGACACATATGGGCATGTGCCAACGCTAGCCGAATGTACAAGCTAGGGGACGGAGTTGAGAAGGATGATGCCAAGGCAGAAACCCTAAAGAATAGAGCAAAAGACCTGCACAAAGAACAGCAGGCAGCTACAAGATCCTTAACATTTGGAGAGTAAGCCCAGTCAAGTGAATTCTAGTTTTCTCAAGAAACATACTTTGTACAATAGTGCACAGACATTGGGTGGAATTGAGCATGGCAGTATTGCAACATTGCTGCTTGCCCGACAGAATGATTCCCCCTCTCCTCCCCCTGCCTGCTGTTCAGGGGGTTCTCCAAACACCTGCCGTGAGCCAATTTCGGGAGGCACTCAGCGGGAGGAAATGTATAAAATTTGATTCAAAAAACTTATTTGTGTGAATGGGTGTCTCTCTTTGCCTGTACAAATTATTGTTTTGTAAACACAATAAAAAACAATATTTTTAGGACATGGGTGATTTTTTGGGTAGCTCAGTTTTTATAGGAGAAAATGTATTTAAAACTATAACGTGAAAACTGCTGTAAACTAAACCATTGTTTCTAGAATGTAATTCTCAAATACATC
Organism: Podarcis muralis; assembly: GCF_964188315.1. Taxonomy (NCBI): domain Eukaryota; kingdom Metazoa; phylum Chordata; class Lepidosauria; order Squamata; family Lacertidae; genus Podarcis; species Podarcis muralis. Next base: position 45,927,847 of record NC_135659.1, read on the forward strand.
AGGATTACATACACTGAGTTAACAGTCCAATGGGCTCTGTTGTTTCTAAATAAACTCTTTTCTTCAGCAAACCCCTTTATTTGTTTTCAGAAAGCAGAAATTGTATCTTTAGAAAAAGAAGAAACTGGCCAACTCCACTCATGTAATACTTTGCAGATGGGTAAAGGGGTGTGCTAATATGCTATTAAAGCCATCAATACCAAATGCATTAATTAGGAAGCACATTCCATTAATTTCAGTGGCACAACCTTTGAGGGGAATATGGTTTGAATAACTGTATTGAGTGATAATATAATTGAATATCTTATTTCTTGCTTACATGGGGATAAGTATGTGAAAGTTTATTTTTTTAACCATGCTGTTTCTAGGCAACTCCTATACTTGCCATGCACTAATCTTTATTTTGTGATCTAAGTGTAGCAGATTAAATTACGGTATATTCAGCTGGGTTGTTGTTTTTTGCAAGTTATTTTATATAAGCAGTCTCCCATTTACTATTGCAAATGGGTGACTACTTATATAAATTATCGGGGGGGGGGGGACTTATAGAAGTTGCCAAAAGAAGGGACACTTATGATCATAATTCATTTTAAATTCAGGCCCAGTTCACATAATATTGAGCAACACACAAGCATGCAGTTCCAGGAATAAGCTTGTGATTTGTGTGCTCACAAATGCATCTGACACCTTGCCTACGTGAGGTCATGAGAATTACTACCAGCCCTAACGGTGATGGCGTGAGGAATATTCATGAAGAAGACAAAACTGTTCACTAGTCCTCAAACTTCTACACATCACTTCAGAAAACATGAGAATCAAAATTGTTTCTGAACGCCATTCAGCTCTCTGGCTTGTAAACTGTTTTCTATGGAGTTTGAGCGGTTAATCTGTATTCTTTCCTATTTCTGAAGGGTTCTTTAATAGCTGAATCCCTGACTGATTGTGTAGGATCAGTTTGTGACATCATTCAGTGCACGGTTTATTATGTTAATTAACTTCTTCAGAATAATCTGCTACCTTTTTCTGTCACTAGGAGGCACTCTAGTTTTAAAATTCACATTACATTAACCTCTTGAGTCTCATATGTTTGTGTATAGGAAACACATTTTTATTTCCCTTCAGGGTGGTGATTTGAATTCTGAAATAACTGTGAGTGTAATTTGTAGGTTTGGGTCCAAATAACAGTTGTAACTGATAAAAGCAAAAAATAAAACATCTCCCAGGTTTCTCAGCATTATTTCTTACATGCCTTCCTTATAGCCTGCAGTCTTCTATCATGAGTGCGGATAGTATAATTACTCAAACATTCCTTAGTTCTATTAGTGTGCCTTATTTCCACATCATCCCACAGGTTTGACTTCTGCTGAGTACCTTCCTTTCATTGCTGCCTTGTGCTTGTTAAATGTTGAATTTCTTAGATAAATATTCAATGTCCTCTATCTTAAAAATGATTATTTTATCAGCACCATCAGGAAGGAGCTCAGCTATTAACACTACAACTTTTATCCTATGCATCTTTATAACAATGGTATCAAATTCTTCATAAGCAAATCAAAAGAGGGATGAGAAGTTTTCAAAGTCAATAAGAAAATACACAAATTCCTCAGCACTTCAGTTTTTTAATCTATGCCATTCCTGATGGGATTTAAGAGTTGCAGATTTGTCTACTCTATTTGAATATAATTGTTCAACCTGATTAGAACCTGTATCTGTTTCTTGAAGCAAGGTATATACCCAGATGTTGCTTTGGAAACTTCTTCATTGTTTACCAGGACTTCAGTATTGCCTGTTTCGTTCGGAACAAAAGGAGTGACATAAACCATCAGTTCTAATTATTTGATGCAGATGACTTGGAACTAATAGGTGCGTTCCTTCCAAATGGAGAACGAGGTCAGCAGAGGAAAACATTTGTAGCTACTATGTAAGTGACTTCCAAATGCTAGTAAATAGACATGCTCACCCAAATTAGAGGAAGCAAACCATCTTGTTTACTACAGTTATAGAATTTCTATAAAATGGAGGGGTACCAGTTCCTTTTTCGTGCCTAAAAGCTTGCATTGAAATCCTGTAAGGGTGCTTCACTGTGGAACTGGGTTTAATAAGCAACTCTTAAAAAAGGGGGGGGGGGTCTTCCCTCTGAAGACTTTGTCTCTACATCCCCTTTTGCTTCATAAATAGTGACTCAAATGTATGATCTGTTCCAGAACAAGATACTTTAATTCTTTATACTTTGAGTTTATTTTGGTTTGGTTTTATTTAGTGTCATCAATGCTCCTTGTGCTTCTCAGAGCATGAGCGGACAGCTTACAACCCCAAAGCTTACAGCCTAAATATTGATGCAGGGGAAACAACAGAAGTAGTAGTGGATGGAGGCAGGGGTATAAGCAGAAAAGAACATGCATTTATTTCTCTTACACATATTTAAATTTAGTTCCAGTAGGGTATGCAAGCAATTAATACTCATCAACGTTACTCTTCTGACAAAAGGCCTCTTTAAAAAACCCCAAAACTCAACACCATTCTTAAGAGACAGTGGCTAAATTAAATTCTTTAGATTCCAGTTAAGGAAAGATCATCCACTGTCCCCATTGGGATGCAGAATCAATTTAGCTCTGATCTATTTGAGAATAGTCAATTAACTTTGAAGTAATAAGACGGATGTCCACAGTTGGATACCACTACCATTTATTGAGTTCACTGGCATTTTAAATAAATACTCTCTTTGGAATCAAACATGAGAAGTCGGTGAATTGAAATTTTGCCTTGATTATATCCATTGTAGCGTTTTACAAGGAAAACATGAAGACTGGTCTATCACACTGAAGGACAATATGAAAACTGGTAGATAGTAACAACAGATGGGAGCAAAGATCCTTTATCTGCTAACTGTTGAACTTTATTATACTTTTCCCCAAGTGGCACAAGTACCCCCAAGTGGAATTGTTTTGGTTTTCTGTTGACATTGCATCATCTCCCTTTCACCACAGAATCTACAATGGTTACAAGGATGACCAGAGGTGGTGGGGATTAGGATATGTGGGTTAAATTCAGTGAAGTCGTTGCACTTGTGGAATGACTTCTGCTTACACATTAAAACTTCCCTTCCCTTTCTCCCACCACACTCCCACAGTGTTCCATTGTAATACGGGAATGTGAAATAATGAGAAACGAGGAGACAAGTTGCTGGCCACAGGTAGAATCAGGATTCTAGAAGAACTTTTCAGGGCAGTAGAGCTGAGTAATTGCAAGCAGAGATTGCAAGGACATCAAAAGAGACTGAAGATGAGAGAAGGGGACACAATGGGATGGGGCAACAGTTGGGGAGAGGTAGGAGAAGTAGTGATAAGGGAGAAGCAATGTGAGCCAGCTTGAAGGGTAATCAGTGTTGTTGAACTTTGGGTCCCCAGATGTTGCTGAACCACAACTCCCATCATTCCCAGCAGGCTTAGCCAGTGATCAGGGATGATGGGAACTGTGGGTTAAACAGAGTATACAGATTGTACTGGTGAAGGAGAACTGACACCCAGTCTTGCCAACATCCCCCTTGCCAAGAGTCTTAGTGTCAAGAGAGGAGATAAAGTTGAAATTATTCTTCAGATTTGCCTCTGGAAAATCAAATCTTAAGAAACAGGTTGTATAAGGTGTATATTAAATATTCAAATCCTATGGGATTATTTAATTTTGGAGACACTAGGAATTATACATTATCATGGGCATGAGCTGAGGGCATAATTTTTTATATACAGTGGTACCTCGGGTTACATATGCTTCAGGTTACATACGCTTCAGGTTACAGACTCCGCTAACCCAGAAATAGTACCTCGGGTTAAGAACTTTGCTTCAGGATGAGAACAGAAATCGTGCTGTGGTGGCGCAGCGGCAGCAGGAGGCCCCATTAGCTAGAGTGGTGCTTCAGGTTAAGAACAGTTTCAGGTTAAAAGCGGACCTCCAGAATGAAGTAAGTACTTAACCCGAGGTACCACTGTATTTGTCTAAACCTACTATGAAATACTTAATATGTATATTTCATTTATCTTTGAAGTGGTTTGATGATAGCATTTATTGAACTCTTTCTGAACTCACGGTAATGTTTTTTCGACCGTTCATAATAAGATGCAGCAAAATCAATGCAACTAGGACTTCTGAGAGGTTTACATTATTGGATTGAGCTATGAAAAGAAGCAGAGAACAACACTCTTCACAATATGAAAGAACCTGCTCAAAAACAAGTAGTTGAAAATTAGCGTAACAATTTAGAAACATTCATTAGGGAAGATGTTGTACAGTACTCCTCTAACATAGGTGAGTATCATCAACCTTTTAGACCAGGGGTCCCCAAACTAAGGCCCACGGGCCGGATAATGCCCCAGGGACTCGTTTATCCGGCCGACGGCAACCCCTGCGGCCCGCTGCCGCCACCTGCTCTTATCAGCGCTGCGCTGCGCGGCTGCCCACTTCTGGGTCGGAGGAGCACCAGAAATAGCTTGTGCGCATGCGCAAGCGTTATTTCCGGTGCACATCTAGGTCGGAGGAGGCCCGTGCACAAGCTATTTCCGGTGCTCCTCCAACCCGGAAATGCGCTGGAAATAGCGTGTGTGCACGCGTATGGGCATGCACTCCCCCACCCTCTGGCCCACCGCGCAATTGGTGCTGGAGACACCGGCCCGAGGCACAGTGGGTTTGCTGACCCCTGTTTTAGACCCAGGGCCCCCTTTTAACCCAAGCATGCATTTTGGAACCCATTCCTTAATCTTTTACCACATATTTGCATGGTGTTAGTGCTTCTGTTGCGACCAAGTTTGAATTGGGTTACCACCCTCTAGCGAGTCCTGATCCACCAGTTGAAGACAAGTGCTGTAATAGATGCAATGTCTGCAACAGGTTTTCTTAATCCTTGTGTAGATGGTGGATGGCTTGCTTCTGAAGTCTCATAACTGATGCTATTACCTGCCTTCAAAAAGACAAGCGTTTGGTCGTGCAATTTAAGTAACAGTGTAACCCTCTTACATGTCAACTCAGAAGCAAGCCCCATTTCTCCCAGGTAGAATTTTAATGGGAAACCTTGTTTGTATCCCTTTATTTAATGCAGAAATAATCTCATTTGGAATTTATACAGCACATTTCCCTAAGTGCTCGGAGCACTTCACGGCTGCTATTGCAGTAATCTCTTCTTTTTTAAAACTGTGTTATTATGAACATTCGCATCACAGATGCAGGGCTGAAGCTCAGTGATAATGGCCTGCCTAAGGCTACCAAGCACATTTGTGACGGAGGTGACATTTGTACCAGAAACTCGGTACTTATGCACTGAACCAGTTTGCACTAGTTATGATACTGAGAAGCCCCATGGGGGTGGGGGCAGAAGAACTGCAATATGTTGAATATAGTGTATTTATAACAATTATTATTAAATATACCAATGTGATATAAGATGTGCAAATAGAACCTGCAACAAAATGTTGCAGTGTTGAGTGCTCTTGTCTAGTGTGCCACCCACCCACCCATATCTTCCTCCAGGATATTCCATTCCCCCCTCTTTTTTTTCTTTTTTGCACTCCCAACAGACAGCGTCCTGTGCCCATTGTGCAAGCTCAGTCTCATTGAAGTAGGTTGGGAGGGGGATTTTCCTGAATATTTGTTGTGCTTCTGCAAACAGGATTCCCCCAAGACTGCTGATACAGCCCTCTTGTATATGGATGTTGCCATTCTGGTGTAAATAAGCAACAGCATTCACCATTTAATGCTGGAAATGTAAGGAAGAATAATGAAACAAGATACAAAGCTATTGCAGTTTACAAAGCTATTAGCAATATGGGGGGAGGTCCATATCTCAGTGGTAGAGCATCTGTTTTGCTTGCAGAAGGCCCCACATTCAATTCCTGACATTTCCAGGGAGGGCTGGGAGAGAACTGCTGCCTGCCAGGGGAGACCATACTGAGCTAGATGGATGCATGTTCTGGCTGTATTTAGCAGCTTCCTATCATATGTATGATAAACACACAGAGAGAGAAATGCATTTCTGTTAATGTCCTAATTGTGTTTCCCCCATTTAACAGATTTTTAGTCTCCTTGACAAGTAGTCAAGCAGATAGGCTAGTACAGCATATGCTTTTTTTTATCATAAGAGAAAATGAACAACTAACGTCCATCCATATTGCACTAGGATACAAATGTAATCAATAGGTGTGGTAACTTAAGCTTATTAGGAAGCCCACAGTGAGATTCTCTTTCAAAAGATGTGTCAGTAAAATCCTGCTCATATATAAATGTCTCTTTATTACAGTTAGCAACAAACTAGTAGAAATATCATCTGGCAAACACCCTGCACTAACAGCTGAGTAATGCCCAATTCCTATGGAGGATTTCCACACACACATGTCCCATATTTGATGGATTACTATTGAGACATTACTGTATCAGAAATTTATCTTTGCTTCTATGTTGCTGATCCAAAGAATCATGCAATGAACCATTTTGTTGCTCATGATAGGCCTTTTAAAAAAAATGAAACTCCAACAATCATGTATTTGGAGGAGAAGTAGTAAAGGGGTCTGAATCCAGCCCTTCACTCCCTCACCTGAGTAACTGATTGACAGGATATATACCCTTTCTAAAAGAGTTTCACATGTACAGGCCAGGTATTGTATTAGATAATTAGGAAATGGAAGTACACATTAAACCTGTTTGCACAAGTGGTTCCCCATTAGAAGGTATAGATGGCCTCTTACTAGATTGTAAATAAGGTTGATCATATTAATGCAGGGATGAGGAACCTGTGGCTGGTCAGCTGTTTCTGGATTCCAGCTTCCATCTGCCCTAGATAGTACGGCCAATGGTGAGGAATTATGGGAGCAGCATCTTGATGGAGGATCCAGAAGGCTTTTATGTTATCTCGTGGGATTTTATGTCCGTTGCTTTGGACTTAGATGCTCAACATTCACCATCCTTGCCAGCTCAGGGAATACGGATGTTTCAATTTATATTGTTGTCCAGCAAGAGTTTTGTTAGCGGGGCAGGCTTTTGTTAGGGGGGGAAAGAACCTCAGATTTTTTTGATTTGTATTGATGGGGGGGGGCAGCTGCCCCTCTGCGCCCCCCCCCCTTGGCTATGCCCATGACAGATTCCACATCCCTCCTCCACTTAGATCAGCAATCATCAGAAAGGTATTACCAGGAATGAAGCAGCCGAAGATTCAGCAACGAGTTCATTTTCATGTTTTTTTGAATCCTCATGTAAAGCTGGCTTCAGCCCTTCATGACAATAGGCAGCCCACCTGTGCTTTTGGAATTGAAGTTGCCCTTATTTCATTTCATATCCTTGAGAGAACATTGGTTTGCTGTGGACACTTGAGGAACATATGGTACTTGACTCCCTCATGCCAATACCAATTTAAGCCTGAGTTGTATCTGGCTATAAGGTAGGTGGGGGCAAGCAGGAACGCAATGTGATTCTGTTGCAGCTGAAAGGAATGGAGCTCTCAGAGACAAATTGGTAGGAGACCTTGAGACTTCAAAAAAGAAACGGGACCTTTCTTTCCTCTAATGAAAAGAGTGTTGGAGAGTGCTTGAAAAATAATTAAGAAGGTTGCTTTACTTTAACACCTGAAAGAGTTTATTTAAAGATATTGATTAAATCCAATATCCAGTGAAGAGGCATTTCATGTTCCCATGGTTGGAATTCACCATTACCAGTGGCCATGGCAAACCTGCTTTTTCCCCCCCTTAAGGTTGCTATTTTTAAAAATGCCACTACAAGTGGCACCAGCAAGAGGGGTAGGCATGGCTACTATTTGTATTATTGCACACCACCCCAGTCTTTGAGAAGTGCGAGACTTCAGGGATTCCAGGCACCCAGGGTTCTGTTTCCTTGGAATGAGGAACAGCAGCGATCAGGTGTGGCTCCGTCTCCAAGCTTCCCAGTCTGCAGCCTTCTCACTTCTAGCTCTCGCACCTTAACACTCAACTCTGGCCTTTGTCTTTCTAACTCACTACTTCCTTTGTTACCTTAACAACCCATACTTTGGGGGCCATTATCAAGAAGCTTGTCTGGCTAACCCAGCAATTGGATCCTCGTTGGACTCAGGAATTAGAAGGGACTCAGGCATACAGCCTACCCGCCTCCACCCCAAACTCACAACAGTATCCTCCACAATGCCTTGCACCTAGCATCATTCCAGGGCATGGATGTGTGTGTGAAATGGTAGCCACCACAAGAGATGATGGGGAATATTGGAAGAACAAAGTGGTCTTCTTTTCCTTGGGTGGGGGGCAGAGGAAAAGAAAAGTATATGAAGTGTTTTGTATCAGCTCTACATACTTTTTTGTTTTTGACTCTTACATCATGTTGGCTGAACCATGATTTCTCTAGTTTTTTTTTTATTTTTCAAGGCTACGGTAAATGGACTTAAGAACTAAAATAATATATTTTTAAAATGAAGTATTCATTTGTAAGCAATAAATGCTTTCATTTATTTTATTCCCGTATATGATGGGACAGAAGGATTCTGGTGGTAAGTACTGTTTTTGTCCATCTTGTTTGGTGATGGTACATGTATTTTGAACTTAATATTGCCAGTTCAGAAAAAGTACCGGCATTGCATTTATCTAGATAATAGCCATGGTTCTGAACTGAGGTACCCATTACTTTGAGGACCATAATTGAATATCCAAGCCGAATGAAAAATTGCAGACCTGCCCTGTGCCTTCTTCAATAGAAATTGTTGATAAATTGACCTATTGAAACTAGCATTCAACGAACAGTAGCCCTCTGTGTGGGCAAGCCGCATGATCTTAATTTTTTAACTTACTCACCTTTTAGCCATATTGAACAGTGCACTTTAGAGTTTATTTCAACATGGAGCTGCTGGATTCTGAGAATTAATGGATTCTGAGTATACTTCAGACAAATAGATAAAAGCTGTTATAGCATAACAGAACCTTTTGACCTTTCTACTGCGAGACCTTTCTACTGTGGAATGTGCACTCATAACATAAAACTAGAAATGCTTTGGCCTAAACCAGGGGTGGGGAAACTGCAGTATTCCAGTTGTTGGGCTCCAACTCCCATCAGCCTCAGCCAGCAGGGGTATGGGAGTTGTAGTCCAAGAGCATCTGAAGGACTACAGGTTCCCTATCACTGACTTAAATTTTAAGCTAATAATGAACGATTAACAATCAACATGGCTGAATTTACAAGTCAGTAATAACAGATGAAAATAAGAATTCGTTATAGTGCTGGTAGCAAGCATTTTCCCGAAATCCTTTCCCAACCAGCATTGCCAATAGTTATGTATGATGCGATTTGTAGTCCAACAACATCTGGCCACACATTCCCCATCCTTGCCAAACGTGAAGGCGAGGCATACGTGTTGCCCTCAAGCTTACATATAAGAAGACAGCGTATACAAAGCAAAAGGAGTGGAAGAAGAAGAGTGAGGAGAAAAGTTGGTTTGATAATGTTATATCCACCTGGACCAAGACTAGTGGTGATGCTTGGGCAGAAGTGTTGAAACTGCAAGATGCCATTGTGGCAATCACACAGGGTCCCCAAACATTTCACCGTCTGTTGATCCCTGTGCCACCACTTTATTTCCCGCTGCCACCACCCAGGCCCTACCTGGTACAATACTGAGTCCAGTCAGGGTTAAATTGGAACATAAACTTTTGTTTATTTATTGCAGTTTAACAAGCGTGTGGTTTCATCAATGGTATCGGTCAATTACATTCATGGGGTGCCTATCCAGACCTATAACTTCCGCTACCTGCTCTTACTCACTAAACCACCTCTCAGATATTTACTTGTCTTCCTAGCCCCTACTATTCCTGACTCAGCTTATTTCGCTACACTAACTCATCCTCCCCACAAACTCTAGCCCACTTCACCCCCACTCCAACCAACCACCCAACTCCCAACGAACTCCTCAACCCCTCCCAGAGCTGGTTTTATAGTCCCTCTGACTCCACCCCCTAGGTTCTGATTGGGTAACCTTTTTTAACAATTTCACCTCCAGCACTTTCATATGTTAACGTCACAGCCATTACTTCTTTTGCTTGCCAAGAGCCTATTCCCTTGTTTCTATAGTCACATGAAAATATTGAGTGGCAATTGTAGTAGAAGTTGTAGGTAACCCTTTGTTTATGGACCAACTAATAGCATTTATCTTTTGCAAATACAAGTGAATAAAATGAACTACAGATTGATAATAGCAAAAAGATGTATAGAGGAAGAAGTAGATTGCCTACCTAGTATATGGAATGAAATTTTGTTATAGATGGAGATCAAAATTCTTCTCTCAAACTTCAAAACCATCTTTTTAAAATGTGTACAGGACATACTTCCAAGGATCCTGAAGAAGTAAACAGCACAAAATGAGAATGCAGTGATAAATTTGGCACCTAAATGTCCCCACTCTACAGCAGCCCCAAGTACAGCACTATTTTCCTCATAGGAGTGAATGACAACCTATACAAAAAGGAAATGAAAGGGGGGCACTTAAGGAGACCTTTGGGGTGAGGAGGAAATTTGCTACTTATCCCAGGTGACCCTAGCCATAGAGTATCAAGGCTGCTCCAGAAGCAGTGTAACTTTATTTGTTACCAAACATATCCTAGTTTGTTGAACACTCTCTCCAGGGAAGCGAGCCTGGTGCTTTCATTACATATCTTTAGGTGCCAGGCAAAAACATTCCTCTTTCCCCAGGCTTTTGGCTAATTAAACCATCTATGTTCTTTTAAATTGTAGAGGATGCTGTTTTGTCTATTACTATGTTATGTATTTTTGTGTTTTTATATTGTAAATCGCTCTATGATCCTCAGATGAAGAGTGGTACAGATATTTAATTAATAAATAAATACTCCCAATTGCCCTTTCTTATTTTAATTATATGATATGGACTTCTATTTTCCTCATTGCGTTGCATGTCTTAATATATTTTAGCTAGCATCTTTTTTAGGTTCCTCCCAAACAATTATTTCAAATTGTACACTGCTTTTATGTGTTTAATAGGCAACTCCGTTAAATTATTAAGGCAACGACATCTGTCTCCAACTAGGCTGGCTAAAATATATGGTGACAGTATAGTTAATTTCAAAGTGTAACATGATTTTTGAATAGTTGATTTTTAAGAGGGGGTGTGGGGTGGCTCTGGCTCCACCCCCAATGCTGACATGTGGCCCCCGATAGAGGCAGTAAAACAGCAGCACTGAATTTTATATATACTGCATTGAACTAAGCAGCCCAAATTTGGCAGGTCTCTGGTCATTTTTCATGAGTGTTAAAAATAACTGCTAATCTACTTCAACAAGGAGGCAGGAAATGCCATCTCCTTGGCAGTGATGACGATGATTAAGGCAGACAAATCATGCGTGAGTAGAAAATTGCTTTCCCGCTGCACAAAGCAGCCCTGTATTATTTGCTATCTGCCTGTTATGTATAATTTTGACATGAATCCCTTGCACACCGTGCCTGTTTACAGGCCAGAACAGAGGTGGGGCTAGGCAAAGCAATTGGCTTGGGCCTACAGTTTTGAGGCCTACCCCAAGCCCCTCTGGTAGGCGGAAAGGGGGACCCTTTGGTAAAGATGGTTGAAATGGGGCCTACATTTCCCATCTGGCCTAGGCCTATTACCTGTCTGTGCAGTTTGTGTATTCTGAAATTATTCTGACTTTTCACAGTAGGAAGAAAATAGGTAATTTTGTCTGAAAATTGCACTAGTATGTCAGGCAACTTTGTAACATTTAGAGAAGAAGAAGGGGGTGGGAGAATGAAGATTCCTAATCAGATTTATTTTGTTTGCATGATTTAAATGAATGCAGAACAAAATATGCCTAAAAATAAGATAGTAACATTTGAGGATTTGTCTGCGTGAGGAGCTGGCCAAAATTAGTCAGGACGTTCTCTCTCTCTGTTTTTGCGGTTGGATTTGTTACAATCATAATGCCCAAATGGCAAGTTAACTGGTGATATCGCAGAGAAAACAAATATAGGAGATGGAGTACAGTCTTCAACAATGCATAATGGTGTGCCTTCGGAGTATGCAGAGAAACTCAGGCAGTGATCCTTGGTATGGAACTTGAGGTGATGTAAGTATGTTACTATCGTCATCTGTGAAATATTGCTGGGTGTGTTTTAGTAATTCGGACAAATGCAGCATAAATCCATGATGCACTGGAATCATGGATCTAAGAGTTTTCTAGACGCCCCCATGTATAAGACGCCCTTTTTGGGGGGGGACTCTGATTTAAGAAAATGAGGTGAGATGGCCCTCATGTATAAGACGGCCCCTAATTTTGGACATCATCTTTAAGGGAAAAAACCTAGTCTTATACATGGAAAAATACGGTAATTGTAGGATACGTTTAAAAATATTTCACTCATCCTTATGGAAAGGAAAATATGATCTTTCAATTTATATTCAAAATTTCATTTCCCCTCAGATTCTACCCTCCCCCATTTTTCTGGACCTTCATACCACTGGGCTTTGCCCCACTACCTATAGTTTGTCCTTCTGCAGCTAGCAACCATGTGACATCACAAGGCTCCTGCCTTGTGACATCACTCTGCCTTGTGACATCACCAGGATTTGGGAACTAGCAATTTTAATTAAGGTTTCATAGCATCCTATTACTATCTCTCCCACAAAAATCTATAGATGTTTTAAATAGGGGCTTCATAAAATTCACCTGTTATTTTTATAGATGCTATGGCCACTTTCAGAATAATGAACATCCTATTAGAGATCCCCCCCCCCATCTAATTGAAATGGTATAATTTGGATTTAGCAGTGGCAAAAGAGGCATATATTTCACCTAAACACATCCTAGTGACATTATGATATTTTTGTTCCTTAATATGCATCAGCTGAAGAAACAAAATATCCCCATTTCTTTCTTCAGAAATTGGGCAATTTTCGGTACTTTGACTGCTAAGTCATTTAATATTTAAGGTTTAAAATGCCATTTTTTCAGTGAACGAAAGAGGGAAGATTACCTGCTGTTCATTTGATTAGATGAACAGGCCATGCTGAAGGAGGTCTCTCTTAACAGTGTCTGACCAAAGCCAAGCCTTGTCAAGAACTAAAGCCAGCAAGGGAGGTGTTGAGATGTACCCTTAGCAACTAGTGATGTCTATCGACATAACAAAGGCTACTTGTGATGTCACAAAGGCAACCTATTATCTAAGGGCCACATATGAGGATTTGACCCAGCTGACTTTTGCGAAAACCCCATTACGCACTGGTTTTTAAAGAAAGCAATTTATGCAATCATGGTTGGAGGGTTTGATGTGAAATGTATAGTGTGTTGTTGGTGCAGTTGTTTCAAGGATGTTTTTTTTTGGTCAGTCACACAGAAATAAACCTCCAGTACTGCTCAAAAGTTGAGTCTAGCCCTTTCACAAGATTTGAGACTGAGGTTATAAGTTTGAATCCTATGAGTGGGTAGCTTATTTGAATAGCCTGCAATATTTCCAGCTGAAAATCTGGCAACTATAAAGGAATCTCTAGGATCAGGCTCGGGAAAACCTCCTGGAGAGAACCCCTTGGAGTGGTGCTTGATGGGCCAATGGTCTGGCTGAAGATAATTTCAAACCTTGGAATCCATAACCTGATGTTAATCATCATGTTACAGTTGTTAGACTGTCTTCTCACTGGTTTAAACTACTGTTTTTTCTGGCAATCAATTTAGAGTTTGAAATACTGAATTAAAAATATATAATATGAATTTACATATTATTGTTTTGTTTAAAACCAGTTTCAGAAGTATTACAATCTGAGATAAGGGCCTAGGGTTCCCCAAGGCTGAACCTGTTTTGAAAGCTCCAGCGTGTTATTTATTCACTGATTACAATTTTTATTTGCTTGTTACCCAAAGGTGCCTAATCAATTTAGAACACATTTGAAAACATAAACATTATTATATTATACCATACGCACACAGAGCCTCCCATGATAGCCACAGGAAGCTTTGTCAGCACACTAGTAACAAAGCAACACTATCTCAGTTCATCAAAAGCCTGGGAGAAAAGATAAATCTTTACCAGGCTTAGGCTTGCAGTATGTGAATTAGCAATGAAAACGGCATTTTTGAGCATGTGCAGAGTGCATTTCCATCACACTATACAACCTCACCCAGCCCTTTATATATAGGATTAGACCAGCTGTCTCAAAAGATCTGAAGGCACAAGATGTACGTAGTTCTACTGCAGAAGCTAACCAGCTCTGGTTTCTTAGCTGCCTGAATGGGAGAATGCTTCAAGAATCTTGACTGAAGATATTTTAACAACTTAGTATGTATTCAATGTACATATGCAATCTTTTAAATGATGGAATTTTTTTAAAAGGAGTGGAATTCATGCTTGAATTCTGACTTTTAGACACACTGATTTCCAGTCAAAGGGGCAATTTAACAGATAACAGTTCACAGCAGGAGCCTGTATAAATCAAAGGCAGTGATGTGTGATGCGTTTATCGGAGGCTTCCTTTTATTTTGTGAAAGTTTCCTACTCGCCAGAAACAAAACAATATGCTCTTATCTGGAATGAACTGTTTCCTATCTGCAGAATGCAGCTGACAATTTGTAATGGTAATGGGTAAGCACACAACACTTTCAGATAAGAGAATAGATACTGTTAACTGTAGACCCAGAGAAGCAGATTAGTCAACAAGAGACCCACTATTCTGTTGAGAATAATGAATATTGTGCCTACAATTAAAAAAAATATGCAGAAAGCCTCATTGGGCTAAAGTGGATGATATATGCAGCTACATGTATCATTCGCAGGACTTAAGAGGGAGAGCAGGGAAGCAGGGTCATTCAATCTGATCTGCGGAGACACCAGCTCCATTGGGCTCTTTCTCTTTTTGAATGGTTTTTTTTCCATGCTTGACATCAAGGACTATTTTGAGTTGTGGTTGTTGTTTTTAAATAATCTGGAAGCCACTCTGGAAGCCTTTTGAGTTGAAGAGCAGGTAGAAAATGTTCTTAACCAACAGCAACTTTGGGAGACTGCAAGTCTGAGTGGGAAAGAGCAGGGGTGAGATTTTGAGTAGGGGAAAGTGACCACTTGGCAAAGCAGCCCCTCATGTTAAAAAGCCACAACTTACTTCTGACTATTGTCCATCTGCAGAACTCAAAATGAAGTCCCACAGTGCTCAGTCAGGCTTTATCTATAGGACTGAAGCCCTCATCCACATATTTTGCTATTTAGCCCCAAATCTGTCATTTGTTGCAAATAGCAAATTTGCAGGAATTGACTTGGCTATGGCCTTCTGAAGTAAACAGTAGCCTTTGGAGGGAAGGATTTTCAACAGGAAACTAGTGGTAGAAGAAAGGATAGAAAGCTCTTCTCTCCCGTGCCCCCACCCCTTCTGCAATCCTGAGATGGGTTGCTTGCCCCTGTGGCTGTCATTACTTCAAAAGAAGAATCCCAATCATGAGATTCAAAGATGACTCAAGGAAAGGCTCCCTGGATCCGTGTGCCATTTAATATCTATGTAAATAGGACAGGTACCAAGAATAGAGAGTATAGTTCAAAATCAACATCCCTATACAGCTTCCTTGACCTTCAGCCTGATACTGGTGATAAACTATATGCTGTAATTGTCAAAGCAAAACAAATAAATGCTAAATATTGCTTGAGGTTGCACTGCTAAGTGCATTAATGTCTCATGACTCATGCTGAAGTACTCTGTGCCTTTGTATCCCAGGGACAATTTGAGTCAGAGCGTAATTATCCTCGACTGTATATTGTGCATACAAATCCTATGTAAGTTTACTCAGAAGTAAACAGTAATGAACTTTATGGAGTTCCTGCTCAAGTAACTGTGCAAACAATTGTGGACTCAATGGCATATTGTGGTAAAAATGTGAGTACAATAATAAAACTCAATGACGGTGCCTGTTATGCACCAGCATACATGCACACATATGCTCAATGTGATGTAGGAAGCTGCCTCCACAGGATGCAGTCCTATACCCCTGGGCAGGGAGGATGTGTCCACCATGTATCACCACTGCATGGGCAAGGTCACTCACAGAGGTTCCCCCCTCCCAATCAGTAACTTCCCTCCAGTAAGAGGATCCTCCAACATGGTTATGTTATTTGTTAGGCCATCTGCTTCCCATAAGTAGGGGCATAATCCAGACATAGCACTACTCTAACTGGAATTCCTTTGGAGAAAAGAGCACCAGAGACTTTCTGGGGGTACTTTTGTAATATTTGCAAACAGCTGCACAGTCCCAACAAGGCTGCTAGGCAGCAAATCTCCTGTCCCATACCAGATTACCAGAGAGAGGCTTTTGGAGGCAAAGCTTTATTTCTTTGCATTTGTCTCTATAGCTTTCTTCAATCATTATACATACTCACTTAAATCAATCGAGTTAAGTGAGTATAAGTTGTTGGATCTCATCCACAATGAAACTGAAGGTTGCAGGATTCAGGACAAACAAAATAAAGCACTTATTTATACAGCAAATAGTTAAACTATGAAATTCACTCCTACAGGAGGTAGCAATAGCCACCAACTTGGATGGCTTTTAAAGAGGATTAAAGAAATTAATGGAGCAGAGGGCTATCAATGGCCACTAGCCACAATAGCTATGTTTTGTGTTCATGGATGGAGGCAGTAATGTTTCTAAATACCAGTTGTTGCATACTGCACGGGGAGGGGGGGTGTTCTTGTGCTTGGGTTATTCTAACAGGCTTCCCATACATCTGTTTGGCCACTGTGAGAACAGGATCCTGAACTAGATGGACCATTGGCCTGATCCAGCACATTCCTCTTAAGTTCTTAAAAGAAGACAGGCCTGCAATCTAATAGATACAATACAAAAGAAGAAGGGGTAGGGAAGAGGAAAGTCAGCACTGGTGCAGTTTCTCCTTTATAAGCTGATGGATGAGGCCACGTTGGCCTCTTCCTTGTCAAGATGTTCTTACTGCATGGCAGGGGATGCAGTCTCTCGGTAGCCCTAGGCCACCTGACTGTTGACTGAGAACAGGGTGTGCCTCTTTCCAGCTTTGCAGTCCCAGATAACTGGTAGTTGGAACAGTGTGTTCTTTCCTGTAGCTGAGGTTGGGGAGCTGTCTGCTGCTGCTCTGGCCGATGGATGAACTGACATTTGAGGGCTGGCAGGTCATAGCTCTTAATCACTACAATTACTCTCAGCAGCTTTCTGGGAGAATTTTTTTTTGTATGGATATTGCTGGAAATGACTCTTTTGGATAGGTGCCCTTTTGTATGATTGGGAGCATGGCACATAAAAAAACTCATGGTGGTTTTATTCACAGTAATATAGCTGCGAATCCAGCCTACACTAAAGTGCACTTTGTAATAATGAAGATCAGTGTCAATCCAGAAACACAGGAATAAATAAAGATGCTGGTTCTGGAGACCCCCCTGCATCTTCATATTCCTTCAAATAAGAGGATTTTAATCACTCCTGCAACGGGTGGTGTCATCACTTGACATCAGCACAGATGAGATTGTTGTCAGCAACTCAAGCTTTTAAAGCTTCCATTACCAATTTCTTTCATGAATGTTGAGATGGCAATCAGAAATCTCCATCTTGCTGCTTTTAAAATTCACTCTTCCATATTCGCTTTCCCCTAAATCATTGTTTGTGAAGCTTCTTCTGTTGCAAAGCAGTCATCAGCACAGGATATGTTCCTGTCATATATTGGAATCCACACTGAGGCAAGGTGTTGTTACATAAACTAATCCCCCTGCTATTATTTCCGCAATGGTCCTCATGGTGGAAAGTAGAAGCTCACATTACTGCTGTGCCAAATATTTGCAGTGGAACATTTTTAGAATGAAAAAGATGTTTTCGTGACCCCTGACACCATCACCCTCCTCTGCTTTCCACTTTCACAGTTGCTCAATATTGACTCATAGTTCCAGGATCATATTTTTCTTTGAACTGCATCTTATTCTTGCTGGCTACATCATTCAGCCAGCATGATAATGCCACAATGTCCTGTAATCCAATTGGATTTGATTACATGATGATGTCACAAAATCGGTTCAACAATTCATTCTGAAAGGGTGTTCAGAAGGGAGAGGTGTTATCAGCATTTTTGCTCCTACGTCAGTAATAGAAAGTGCTTTTCACACGTCTGTGGAAAATATTCCCATGTTTTGACTTAATTCTGTCCTCTCTACATTATTAGAGGGATGCGGGTGGCGCTGTGGGTAAAAGCCTCAGTGCCTAGGGCTTGCCGATCGAAAGGTCGGCGGTTCAAATCCCCGCGGCGGGGTGCGCTCCCGTTGCTCGGTCCCAGCGCCTGCCAACCTAGCAGTTCGAAAGCATCCCTGGGTGCAAGTAGATAAATAGGGACCGCTTACTGGCGGGAAGGTAAACGGCGTTTCCGTGTGCGGCTCTGGCTCGCCAGAGCAGCGATGTCACGCTGGCCACGTGACCCGGAAGTGTCTCCGGACAGCGCTGGCCCCCGGCCTTTTCAGTGAGATGGCCGCACAACCCCTGATTCTGTCAAGACTGGCCCGTACGGGCAGGGGTACCTTTACCTTTACCTACATTATTGGCTTCTTTCTATCCTCTCTTTGTGGACAAGCAAAAACTTGTCCACAGCCATTTTGCTGTCTTGCCCTCCACATTTTTTTGACCCTTAAGAGTGGGAATGCTTTGCTTTATTTTGCGTGTCCCATTTAGGTTGCAGTCCCAAACACACTGACCCTCACTGAATTCAGTGGGGCTTAGTCGCCACATCCTAGATTGCATTGTTCATCCTTTATCTTGGTTTCCATGAATGGAGAAAGTTACATTTATCTACTCCCAAACTGTTGTGAATATTTGTTAGCACTTACAGAGCACTGTGAAATAAGCGGTGCTTTATGAATGCTATGAGTGACAAAACGTGTGGCCTGGATCACAGACAATTATGTGGAATCTCAAGGATCTCCTGGGAAGGGGAGCCTTCTATGTTTCTGTAATGTTGCAAAAAGAAAAAGAAACTTTAAAAAGACATAGCATTCATTTATGAAAGGGTTTAAATGTCATGTTTCAAGGTTGTTTAGAAAATGATGCTGCATAAGCTGGCATGTCATCAAATGCAGAGCTCCGAACAAACAATGAAATTGTTTATTATTGCTGGCCTATACCTTGTTTACATATTATACCAGCACAGAATGTACAGAAAAGTAACTTACATTCTAGATTTAAGCCACCACTGCTACAGCCAAGACATAATCAAATAAGGAATGAACATATACCTGGAATGTATTGCTGTATGTATGCTTGCACTTGAAATTTGTATATTTGGTTATTGGTGACTGCAATAATGAGCTGCATGTCTAGAGCTGCCTTCAAGTACTTGTACAAAAGTCATCTTTGGTGCCTTGGGCAGAAAGATGCAGTAGACTGTAGGTATGTCTTAAATCAAAATATGAACTCACAATACTATTTCAAAACTATTGTTTTGAATGGCAGTGACTTAGCAAACTCTCCTCATTTTCCTGTGTGGAAGGCAAGTTGGCTGCTGAGGACCAGTGTTTGAGACAGAACATAATATGTAGCATGACTCACTAGAGAGAAGTGCATCCATTATGCCACTGGAGATTTAACTTTTTGAAAACACACCTCTCTTTCACTTTCTTGAGAAACTCCTTTCCCATCCCAAATAGGTCCTCCAGTGTGTAATTTTTAAAATCTCATAAAATCAAGTTTCAAGTTGGAACTTTTTTCAGTTGCTGGAACAATGTCTGCTGTGGGTGATATTCAACTATGTTTTACTCAGGGCAGAGACATTTAAATTAATGAACATAACCAAGTTAGGTCCATTAATTTCAATAGGTCAGTTCTGAGCAAAACTTAGGGCTGATCCACACTTCCTCTTGTTCTGCTGCTTTCCCCTGGCGAAAACCATTCCTTGGCGTTCAATTAGAGCAAAAGGCAATTTGGGTTTTCTCTGGATTACGTTTGCTCCAGTTTCGCACTACAGAACAGTTTTTTCCTGGGAAAGACGGGGCAAGGAGAAAACTGCTCAGACCCATACTTTCTAGGCATGGGACAAGTATGGATGAGCCCTTAGTTGAATGTCTTGCAACTACAATTAGTAGGGATCCAGCAGCTAGATAAATAACTTGGGACAGGGTGAAATGCACATCTTGCCAGTCTTGCACTGGTTTCACTGGCTTCTGGTCCATTTCCAGTTCAGACTTCTGTCAATTTCCTGCAGAGAGAGAGAGACTGACCATTGTCCCTACCACTTTTGGCTTTGGTTCTGTTCATCGCCAGCATGTGGCTCCTGACAGATTATCCCTAAGGACATATGGCCCTCAACAGAAAAACAATGTTCATTGTTTTCGGAATAAATATTTTACAATACTGTATCATTTTTAACACTTTATAAACTGCTTTTGGTGTATTTTTTGAAGGAAAAACCAAGCAAATTTCTTTTCTAAAGTGAACACACATGTAACCCTTTGTAATTTTGCCAGGAGAACAAAGGCATTGGGTGGGGTGTGATAATCATAGTTAAAGCACCTTCCCAAATGGAGAACGCAATTTTATTTAGCGAATAAGTTAATTATTCAGTTCCAAAAACAAAAAATTGCAAGCAACATAAATAAAATGCAAAATAGTGTTCCTAGCTTATTACTTCACATGCCTCCCCTAAAAATAGTCAAGTAGTTTATTATAGTTTGCTTCCTTGCAAATGATGCACAGCAAGCGCCAATCAATTCTAAGAAATCCATCAGGATTCTCCTTTACAAGTCAGAAGGGAGTCTCTGCAGGGAATCCAGAAGGCATGGCTGCACGTCTCAAAAACTTGCATTCCATATCCTGAAAGGACAATATGATCTGGCAAGGTGTTATCGGTAGACCAGAGCAATTCAAGCTTCACACAACAGATAGTACACATCTGGGATAATCTGGAGTCTTGCACTCTGAGAAAACAAAAGTTAGAAGCAATCAGTAGTTATGTACACCTTGAAATGGGGGAAATTCTGGCCAGTGCAGGTACAGACAGACTTAACAGTGAAATATTTTTGAATTGAACATCTTCACCCAGGGCATCTTTAATTAGGTCACTTCCAAGACAGCCTGTTTATTGAGCATATATCCTGATTTATTTACTAGGAGAAAGAGGCACCAAATTTAAAAAGTGACAACTGTGATGGAAAGTAAGAATCAGGAGCATACTTAGAGGGTGTGCTCTTGATTTTCTTTGCAACCTTGGCTTGATCCTGGCTCCCTTCGCATCTTGGCTTTGAACTGCAGAGGTTCCTTCCCAGGTACAGCTATTTTGAGCCATGTGAAAGAAGAAATAAAGCAAAAAGAAATTAAGAGCACAAGTAGATTCTTTCCTTTGAAGCTGAGTCACCTCACGTCATTGTACCTCAGTAAAACAAAACAAAAAAATATATTCAGAAAAAGGCATCTGAATGTAATCTAGTACTGCTGCAGCCTTAGGACAGACTCATGTGCATATAAAATCATTTTGACATATCAAACCATCCAAATTATAAAGCAGATAAAGAGAGAGGTGCCCCAGATGCTTGCTTCTAGCAAGCAAGTCCTAAGAATTACCATAGCCAGTCAATCAAGAGCTCTAAGTTGCCATTGTCAGATCTAGAGCAAGATTCCATTTTTATTCAAAATATTGTGGCCAGTTAACCTTTAAATGTTAAAGAAACATCGAGATGACTAGGGGGGTGAGACAGGGTTGTATTTTGGCCCCCACATTGTTTTGTCTATTCTTAAATGACCTAGAAGAGAACTTAATGGACCCAGATGGACACATTCCAAAAATAGGAATGAGAAGGACCCCTTTGTTGTTGTATGCTGATGACGCAGCCATCATCTCGCGTTCCAGGCCGGGCTTGAATTATCTGTTGAGGAAATTTTCTGATTACTGTTCTGGAAATGGTTTATCCATTAATTATGAAAAATCTAAAATCTTAGTCTTCGAAAGAAGATTCTCCCAGTCTAAATGGGTGCTGGATGGCCATAACCTCGAACAGGTAAAATACTTCAGTTACCTAGGGCTCACATTCCATCATACAGGATCTTGGAAGCACCATTGGCAAACCTCCCTTCAAAAGGCGGAGATTACAAAGCTAGCCATACATAGATTCTTCTTCACAAAGGGCGGCAAATATGTTCCAGCAGCCTTAAGGGTTTTCAACGCAAAGCCCGTTTCCCAACTCCTGTATGCAGCAAATGTCTGGCATAATGGGGACCTGCCAAAGCTAGATGGCTTTCAGGCAAAATTTATACGATCTCTGCTGCAGGTACCTAACTGCGTCCCCAACTCCGTACTTCTGTTGGAAGCTGGTGAATGCCCAATTTCAGCTAGAGCGTGGTGGGCTGCCCTAAGACATTGGCTCAGGATTTCAGTGTTTAATCTAGGGAAGGGTCTGTACCAACATTTGACCAATGAGGAATTTGTCAGCAAATGGCAGAAAACCATGGCTAAAAAAGCCACCTCTATTGGTCTGTCTCCCCCCCAACTGTATTACCTGGGCTATGAAGGCGCCCAAAAGGTTTTAAAGCAAAGATTATGGGACAATGCACACAGTGACTTGCGATCTCGGTCACACGCAGTCTGTAGTCCACTGGCAGCAGGAGTTCAATATGGGTATGTCTTTGAGTTAACATCTTACATCAAAAACCTGACAGTACCTAACTATCGAAGGCTTTTCACCAAGGCCAGACTGAATGTCTTCCCCTCTGCAGTGCTGGATGGTAGGTTGAGAGGAGTTCCCTACCAGGACAGACTTTGCTCGTGTGCTCAAGACATCGATTCCATAAATCATATTTTGTTACATTGTGCGAAGTATGAGCAGGCCAGGGCTGAACTGATACTACCCTTGCTGGTGCCTTTCCCGGGAAAGTCAGAGGCTCACTATGTCAGGTTCCTACTGGAAGACCGGACAAAAGCTAGAACGTTGGCAGTGGCAAAGTTTTTATCGGTGGTTGCAAGAACAAATGAGCCCTATATTCCAAACAAAGTGCTTGATTAACCTGCAGGTAGGCTGTATGAACTCTGTATTGATTTGTAATGTTTTGTTGGTCTCTGGACCGTAATAAAGATTGTTGTTGTTGTTAAAGAAACAACACCCAGGAAATATTTCAGATGTGCTGTGGATGCAGATGAACAGAGGAGAAAGTGCATTCCATTTCCTGTTCCTTCACAGCTCCAACTATTCTGACAGAAGTTTTGCATCTTCCCTGCTTGGGGTATATACAGTATAAGGTGTCCTCAGGTACAGAAGTTGTACATCTCTCAGGTGGGGGAAGTTTGAAAGTTCTGTTGTGGGCATAGTAGAGATGCCAGAAAACTGGAAGGACAAGTTCCTTTCGCTTTCTGCTCTCTCCAGATTTGTGTCACAGCCAAAGCCACTCTAAGGATTCCTAAACACACACATTCTTAGTGCCTGAGCATTCTGATTTCCTGTTCTGTACTATAGTGGTGATTATAGAGCAATGGCGGGATAATTAGTGGATCTAAGAGAAACTGTTTTTAAAAAGCCATATCATGCATGACATATTTTTCCTTAAAAAATGACAAATAAGGTTTTAAGATGTTGTTGGTCCTGTGACAAACAAAAGGCTGAGTTTCTTAACATGCGGTACTTATGTATTCAGTGTAGTACTTCCTGAAAAATGGCAGCTGAGACTATAGCTAGATTTATTAAATATCCATTTACCATTAGATCCTTAAGCTTGAGAAAGTACATATTGTTCCTGAAAAACTGTTTTGCTATTTTAGCATATCTTCTGGCTCTGTGAAGGATTCAGGAGAGATCCTCTCTATGCCATGAAAGCATCACTCAGAGATAAGATCATGCTATGAGTTGCTGCAGTCACCACCCACTAATCCTGTAGTCCTTTTGCTTACTATGCTCTTTAATCCTATTTTCCTTATTCACCTCAATTTCTCACTTCCTCCCGTCATTTTCAATGCTAGTACCTGACCTGGGTCAAAACACAGTGTGCTATTTACCATCCTAGTCTCTTCCTTGTGGTGGCTTCTCTTCCCTCCCCTCCTCTAAACGCCAGTTACCAAGTGAGTGTGTACATCAATAATATAACATGTAGCTTGGTCCTTGCTCCCATGTGCTGCCACAATCTACCTTACTATGTTCCCAAATTCATTGCTGGACTTCCATTAGTTTATCCTCTTCTCTTCCCATTCTCCTTGGTTCAAATGGTAATTTCTTGCCCTCATCACTTTGCTGGAACCACAGATTTAGAGCAAAACTAATGGCAGCAGATCTACAGGTTTGAAGAACTTTCTGGAACTTCCAGGAATAATTTTCTGACATTAAGAACCGTTCGACAGTGGAACAGACTCCCTTGGGAGGTTGTGGACTCTCCTTCCCTGGAGATTTTTAAGCAGAGGTGGGATGGCCATTTGCCATGGATGCTTTAGTTGAGATTCCTTCCTTTGCAGGGGATTGGACTAGATGACCCTCAGGGTCCCTGCTACTTCTATAATTCTATGAGCCTGCGCCTGCCCTAATGGTGTGGACCAAGGATAGCAAAAGTTGCGCCGTCTTGATGCTGTTGGACTCCAGCTCCCATAATCCCTGGGTATTAGTCATGCTGGTTGAGGCTAATTAGAACTGTACGCAAACAACATCTGGAGGGCATCACGTTGTCTACCCCTGGTGTCGACAATGAGAAGGGGAGAGTGCAATTTTAGCAGCAAAAGGGATAAGTTGGTAAAGGGATCCAGGCTCTTGCCATATTTTTTTCCATTCAGTATATCCTCATTGTTGTCTTCCCAATTTGCCCCAACTTGAAATTGTCCTGCTGTTTCAAAATTTAGCTTTATATTACCAGTTGGGGAAGAGGTTCCATCCAAGGTTTTAGAGGACCTTCAGTCCCTAGGACACAAATACCGCTACTTTCAGTATGGGGCGACTGAAGCTGCAAGTAAGCAACTTGCTGAAGGTCACCCAAACTCAATCACAATCAAATGGAAATTTGACCTCACATTTCCAATATTCACTGCGTCATATTATGCTGCCTTGCACTTTAGCCTCTTAATGGCTCTGTGAGTGGAGGAAAAGCACCACTAGACAATTGCTTCTAATGGCAGACAAGAGCAGGCACTGAAATGAAATAACTTCAGCAGTATTGAACAGGCATTCGCATAACTCATTTGAACAGCACTGAACATGATACCTCAGAACACAAGAGCCCTGCTAGAGCACCTGACTTCCAGCAGCAGCAAGATACACAGAGCAACAAATCTACCCAGCCTGGGTTAAGGTGTACTGATCCCTATGTAGGTCAAGTTACTTCAGCACTGACCCCACAGGTGCTTCTCCGCCTCTCTGGTAGTGTGAATGCAATAATTAATTGAATATCCAACAATTTTGCTATCCTTTCATGACATCCAAAACCTGAGGGCACCACTTCACTCTGCCTTAATGGTAGGGCTGCCATTTTTAATGTAGCATTCATACCCTGGTGGCTTCAGGTGCAAAGAGCTCACTGCAGCATCGATAGTTCATCAAAACAATCACATTGATTCAGTGTGAGTTCGATGAACTAATATGGGAAAGCTGTTTAAATCCAAAACCAAAAAAACCCCAGCCTGCATGAAAGCATAGCTGTGAGCTCTACAACCAAAAGAAATTGCCCTTAGTGGGTTGCAGGCACTGGTATTGATCAAAGCAAATGTATTCTCTTCAAGGCAATGCCCTTGTACAACATTTATGATGGTTCAATAAGGGAGGTGGACACACAGAGTATCGACTGTTGGTTTCCCAGCTGGCTCCCCTTCTCAAATATCTTCCTGTTGCCGTTATTTCAGTATCCTTAAGTTGAAATGCTTTCACAAATAGAAGTAAGAATCTTTGAGCTTGTGACAAGTTGTGTTTGGGGTGAAAGGACACAACTTTGTTAAAATCAAAGAGCTTCAGAGGAAAGAGCTAGGAAGATACTGCAGCCAATGCTATTGGTGAAGTGTGCCAAGAAAGCACTCACCTGGGTGATACTACCTGGTCACATTCACACTGTACATTTAAAGCGTGTGGCTGTCCCCAAAGAATCCTGAGAACTACAGGTTGTTGATTTTTTAAAATGGTGCTGGGAATTGTTGCTGTGTGGTGGGTAAAGTATGGTTCCCCAGATCTGGGGGGGGGCATGGTAGAGAAACATTCACACACGCATACCCTGCTGTCTAGTACTGAGAGGGATGGTCCCATCAGCACCTGAAGTATATCCATTTCCACTTCTGTACTTTTTTGGAGCCAGAAACTATCATAGAATTCAGAGAAGTGCAAAATCTGAAGGACAACAATGTTTCAATTTGCACGTTGGTCTGGGAGGTGAGGATCAGGCCAATTCACGGAAACCCTCAAGCACCTCAGCCACCACTTGATGCCAACTGAATATTGTTTTCACCTATATTGTACTCAGCTATGTGATCACACCCTAAACTACTGTTCCCCTTCAGCAGAGTGGCCTGCCCAATGTCTGTTGTTGTTGGCAGCCATTTTATCTCGAGAGACAATGGAATGCCCAAGGTCACACAACAGATAATTGTGTTGCAAAACTTGTCAGAACTTGATTACCATCCAGCATCCAATATGAGAAGTATATGTGTGTTTCTCTCTCCCTTATGCCTGCTTTGTATTAGTGCTGTTTTCATTTTGTTCATTTTGGTGTGCACTGAGATGTACAAAAGCAGTCTAAAAATCCTAAAAACCATCCATCCATGCACTACAGTACATGATGGGCTGAAGGGATCGGACACAAACAGTGAGGATTGAGACGGCTACATCTACCTCCCTGAAGCTTAGCCCTGGCACAGGGATGTGTGCTAAGTCCCTACCTGTACTCATTGCACACATATGACTGCATATCATCTGATCCATCCACAGTAATTATTAAGTTTGCAGATGATACTACCATAATGGGCCTAATTGCAGGCGGAGATGAAACAGCTTACAGGGGGAAGGTTCAAAAAGTATCTACATGGTGCTTAGAGAATAACTTGCACCTAAATATTAGTAAGACAAAGGAGATGGTGTTGGACTTCCAGAGGAAGAGAGGGGAACCTGCCCCATTGTATATCGGGGGGAGGGGCTGTGTGGAGAGAGTCTCCTCCTTTAAATTCCTGGGAGTTTACCTTAGTGAGGACCTCACTTGGAAAATCAACATAACTCAGGTGGTCAGAAAGGCCCAACAGAGACTCAATTTCCTCAGGGTCTTGCGAAAGAATAATGTTAAACAACAACTGATGAACTCCTTTAACCGGTCCACAATAGAAAGTGTCCTTTCATATTGTATCACAGTGTGGTATGCTGGCCTGACAGCCACAGACAGAAAGTCTCTACAGAGGGTAGTGACTACAGCACATGATATCATGGGCTGTCCCTGGATGACATCGCAAGGGATAGTTGCCTTAGGAGAGCGAGAAAAATTCTCAGAGATGACTCACGCCCTGGCCATCACCTCTTTAATCTTCTACCCTTGGGCAGGAGATATAGAAGTATAATCAGCCGTACAAACCGGCTAAAATATAGCTTCTATCCATGGGCTGTTAGGCTGTTGAATGGAAAATAACACAGCGAAATTGACTTGCAAGGTGGTGTATTGTTCGATAAGAGATTGAGTGTTTGGGAGGGGAGGCTCACTTAATTTCATTGTACACAGGTTGTACAATGACAATAAAGGTATTATTATTATTATTATTATTATTATTATTATTATTATTATTATTATTATTATTGCACCCTACATTTGTTGACCTGGGACCTGCTTTTTCACTACCTGAAGTGAAAAGAAATAAAGCAGGGAAATGATGCAAGAATCACCCTGCCAACAGGTAAGCCTGCATTTTCCTCCTTGTGATACTCTTTTCAAACCTCCTTTGTTACTTCCCATTTAATGACATTTGAGATGTTGAAACCATGCAACTTTCTGGAAGCAAACCAAAAGCATTGGGGCGGGTGGGGTGTGTGCAGGAGAAAGAAAGCAGCCACTTAATCTTAGCTGGAGATTCAGACTAGACTACAATGTGTCACTGATTAAATGACAGTTAAGAGCTTGAGCATACAAACAGAGGCATAAACAGTCTGTATGCGAAGCTGGTACCTTTCTCATGGGGGAAAATCATGCCTATTGTGCACATAGCCCTGATAACCCATTAGGCAGACAGGATTTCCTGGGACCTTTTGTTGGCATCGGTCTATCTCAAGAGACAATGGAGTGCACCTCTTGGGGTGAAGTCAAACTGCTGCGTTACCAAAGCAGTACCAAAGTGACCTCCCCAGAGTACAAACCTGGGCAGTGTGTATGGAGGTCTTGAGCTGCCCAGACAACAAGGCGCCCCTTTCAGCCTTGCTGATGTGGTCCAAAGGAAAGCAATATGCTTGGCACCAGCTTGGCTGCAGGAGGTGCCAGAATGAGGCATACAAGGTGCTATGCAACCATCTTAGATTAAAGAAAGATGACTAAGGAAGCTGATGGGGTAACCAATAATTTCCACATTTTAATTTCCATACAATCACCAATTTAAATCATTTGCATACAATTCACATAAGCATGGCAGAGTACCAACAATAGCTTTTGAAGTTGTCCCTTTTCTGTGATGCCAAATGCACATTTTCCGGAGGTAAGAGCAGCGGGTCCTTAGGGATTTTGATGAAAACAATTGGTTGAGATCTCATTCTACATTTTTAAAAAAGCTTTGGCAATAATGGGGTGGACAGATGGAGCAATTAGTGTTGGAGTACTGGCATGATGCATGGAGCATGCAGAATAAGATGCTAGACCATTTCTCATGCCAAAAATCAATTTAATATGACACTTTTTAAAACAACCTATCACAAAAGCACCTGTGATGGTGGGGCTTGTTGTCTCTGACTATTCATATCAGCTTCAGCCCCTAAACTATGGAATAGAAAGGAAAAGTGCAGAGAGAGGAAAACAAAGTGATGTGTGGTTGCAGACAAACTTGTAAATAAGAAAAGAGAGGATTGGTAGACTAAAGTACAGAGGGGGAGCAGAGAGATAATGGGTTTCAGAAATGGAATTCAGTGGAGGAGAATGTGGGCAAAAACAGATGAGGCAGTTGAGAAACTGAGTGTACAGTATCTGGGGAAAGCAAACAAAATTCAGACCTGTGATTGTGCAGAGAAAGAAATAGTTCATGGAGAAGGGCTATAGTTTAGGGACAAAACATCTGCTTTGCATGCAGAAAGGTCTGCATGCAGAAAGGTCTCAGGTTCAATCCCCAGCATCTCCAGATAGGGCTTTAAATGTCTCCCTGCCTGAAACCCTGGACTACAATTCCCATCAGCCCCAACCAACATGACCAATGATGAGGTATGATGGAACTTGGAGCCCAGCAACACGTGGAAGGCATAGCCTCCCCACTTCTGGGATACAGAAAGAAATGACAGTGTACTATGGAGCAGAGAGAAAGAAAGAAAAGGAGGGGAAATGATCAGAAAGTGGAGTTCGGTATTAGTGAAAAGTGAGAAAGCACTGCGTAGCACAGAAATGAAATAGAGAATGAATTGAAAAGATGACAATGAGTTAACACTGTAATCAAAATACTTTTCTATGGTTCACATAACAATGTAGCTCACTAGAGTTAGCAGAACTACAGAAGTGGCCCTCAAAGTGATGTGTAGCTGTGATCTAAACAATATGCCTTTCCTGCTATGAATGAAATATTTATTTATATAGCCATGGGTTTTCCACCCCATGCAAGTTTATGTCTATAATATAGGAGAGTTGATCACTGTAAGCCTTCAAAAATAATAGTGTGAGCTAAACAGGCGTGCTTATCGTTAACATGATGCATAGAAGACTGTCAGCCTATGGTTTAATTAGAAACAGCTGCTCCGATGAACAAAGGTGTCACTAACAGATGTCTTTATAAATTGTAAGCCACTGAAGCAGATCCTGTGGGCCTCAAATGCTCCTGGCAAATTAGTAAACTGTTTACTTACCTGCTTTTTAATTTTATCAAGCCAATTTCATGGAACTGGTTTTAATTGCTAATTGCATCTTTCTATTTAGGATTATGTAATACATTGAGGAGTCTCTTCAATTTGGCTTTGAGCATGCACTTTTAACTCTTGCTCATGTTGGTGCCTTGAGTGAAGCACTGTTGGTTTTTGCTGCAATTTGAATTGCTACAACTAACTTTAATAGTACATATAGTGAAGTTATTGTGCCTTCTCAACATCTGCCTATTTTCACCCTAAGAGCTGCAGGGGAGGCCCTGCTCAGGGTCAGTGAGCAGGGCCCATTTGGCAGTGACATTGAACAAGACCTTCTCTGTGGTGGCACCCCAACTGTGGAACTCTCTCCTGCTAGAGCTGCATTTGTGCCCCCCTCCCTGATTCTGCCAACAGCTAATCCAGGCCTTTGGAGTAGAGTGAATGAAACTGATCATTTGTAATCCCTTGTCTGATGTACTGTGAATTCTGTCTTTTAAATCATTTTACTGATCTTACTTTGTATAATGTACTTATGGTTTTGATTTGGTTTATATTCTTTGCCATCTTAGACCCCTGGGAAGGAAGAATGGGGCAGAAATAAATAAATAATATGTATGAGCAGATATCATTAAAATGTGTTTCCACAGTACACGATGAAGACACAAATGAAATGTTAGGAAGCGGGGTATTGTCTGTTCAGAAAGAACCATGTGTTTAACGCAAAAGTTTGCAGGTGCATAATTCAAAGAAAATATTGGGGCACAAAAAATCACTTTCTTAACAGAAGTTGTGCAAATCAAAATATACTATTGCATTTGCATTTTGGGCATGTAAGATGGTCTGTATGAACAACAGGTTAATTTTTTTTTTTAAAGCAATATTAGCTCATTTAATTAAAAGTTAACATTCCTGCAAATATAAGACAATACATACTTGTAAAACAGAGGGGGAAGGTTGTCACTGGATCAGGGCCTGCAGTGTACATGAATGGTGACAATCATGATTTCATTTTCCTGGATACTTGTCCAGGTTGGCCCCTGAGCATTAATAGCTTTCACAGCAGCAATAGAACAACTTTCAAAGTGCTCCTTGGGTTCTTCGAGTTGGATTCTTCCAGTCCAGCTTAAAGACAAGAGACTCCTTTTGTTTCTGTGGGGCTGTCTAGACAGTTTTGCTGGTGTGTTCTGAAAGATGCAGTTTTCTGCTATGGAAACAAAACAGAAACCACTATTAAAAACAGACTCTCTCTCTTTTGAATAGATTTGTCTTTGTCGTACTTGAATCTCACCCTTCCTCCATGGAGCTCAGGATTGCATACATAGGGCAATCATATTTTATTTGCACAATAACTCTGTGACTAATAACCTTAGAAGCAAGAAATAATGTTACCCCAGCCAAGATCAAGGGCTAAGCAGGAATGTGAACCCCAGGCTAGAATCCTAGATCTGGGAATGCCCCATTAAAGTCAACTGGACTTGCTTCCAGAAAATTGCACTATCAGTTTCCTACCCAGGAACACGTTAACTCCTACAGCTGTAGCTCTACACATGCTTCATAAGTATAAGCTTTAAAAAAAGAAAAGACAAGAACACTGAGTTAACAATCCAGTTCTGTGATGAAGCACAGAAGGTGATTAATACTAGCCTAAAATAATGCACGAAGAAGATGACAAAGATATCTTGGCACGGGGCCAAATCAAATGTGATGTGGGACATCCACAATTAGGATCTTTCAGCTCCTGTTTTGCTTACAGTGACTTTGAAGATCAGCTCTGGGAAAGTTTCACCCTTTCTTCCTATGTGTTTTCTCTAGTGCAAATTGCTTTCCCCTCCCAAGCTATTATTAGCTCCAAAAGGAGGCTAAAGACAGGAAACTATTAGCAACTCTATCAGACAAGGGGCATGGGAAGGAAGGGTTAAACAACTTTCCTCAGAGCACTACTCTGCCAACCTCCAAAACAGCACAATAACAAAAATGCAGGAGAGTCTATTAGTGAATTTCCGACCTCACATCTGACTTGTCACTAATTTAGCCAAATCAACAGCTGTCCGCCATAAGCACAAACAGATTCATCAACAGATAGTAGCTGAAGTAGGAAAATGCCCTCTTGCATTCTGCTGGGGACAGAGGATCAATAATGCCCAAGGTTAGAGTGCTAGGAAGGCTTGCACTTCAGCTAAAACAACCATGAAACTTCACTCCATTTGCCTGTATAAAATCCCCACTCATTTGTCAGAGCAATGCTGATACAAATGTTGTGCACAGCCTTGCCTCTTTCTCCATCCTATTTGCCCCAAGTCAGTCTCTTGGATGCCAAAGCTGCTCCATGAAAGGGGCTTGCAGGTCTTTTTTTTTTTTTTTTGGAGTAGCTGAGTATGATTGTCTTCCAATGAACACAGTCTTAACAGTGAATCTGTAAGTGACTGTGGGGGACATAGGTTTCCAGGCAAGAGTTAATCATGGTGAGGGTTTGCCAAACATGCCTTCCTCTTAGCACATTTCTCCCTTTTGTCCTGAGTTTGAGCGTCTTTAAAGTCCATGACATCTTTGGTAAAGGCTGTTCTCCAATTGGAGCGCTCACAGGCCAGTGTTTCCCAATTGTCGGTGGTTACATTTTTTAAGATTTGCCTTCAGAGAGCCTTTAAACCTCTTTTGTTGACCACCAGCATTATGCTTTCCATTTATAAGTTCAGAATAGAGTAGTTGCTTTGGAAGACGATAATCAGACATCCAAACAACATGCCCAGTCCAACGAAGTTGATGTTGAAGAATCATTGCTTTGACAATGATCCTTGCAGGTACTGCTGCTACAGTGTCATGGCTTCAGCTCCTCCCCCAGCAGATGGAGTAGGGCAGCCTTGCAGTGGTGGAACAAAGATTTCATTTGC
Organism: Podarcis muralis; assembly: GCF_964188315.1. Taxonomy (NCBI): domain Eukaryota; kingdom Metazoa; phylum Chordata; class Lepidosauria; order Squamata; family Lacertidae; genus Podarcis; species Podarcis muralis. Next base: position 45,960,667 of record NC_135659.1, read on the forward strand.
ACAGGGACTAGTCAGTGCGAGAACAAGGCTTCCTGTTACACCAGCTTAGTGCTTGATGTAGTGCTATGTAACTACGGTATAACTACATCAAATCAGGTTTCAGTCCCATTGTTGAATCAGTGCTAGCTCTCACACAGTTGGCTACATTACATTCTGTCATGCTGTGCATCAAAGGACATAGCAATACAGGTGTGCATCAAAGGCACAGCAGAAAGATCTGATCAAGCCACATTTCAAATATGTACTAATAAAACATATCAACAGGCACAAAGTGCAAACAGAAGGAAACAGCCAGCTTCTTCATGAGCAGCAGAAGACTGTAAAGTGGCATCCGGGGGGGGGGGGGAAGGACAGTTACACTTCTATAATATATGCTTGAGAAGACTTGCTTTTGAAACTCCAAGGGCTCTGATTTCAAAAACAATATTAAACTGCATGGTTTTTCTTTCTTTCTTTCTAGGCTATCAAGCTAAGTACCATAGAAAGCATATGTTATATATGCATTCCTCTTTGGCCATGGATTGATCTGTTCCCATTCACAATTCTGCATTAAGCAAAAACCATAGAAATTTATGGTAGCTGCTTTCCAGCCCTCTTCCTCCTCTTAAATACACACGTGGACAAGGAAGAAAGAAGTATATCTACATAAACACTAAGTTCTGCTCTAAGACCCAGAAAAACAGCTTGGAGAAAAAGCCCCTGCTATTAATAATTTTGTTATCTTCACTTTGACTCTGCCTCCCATGTTCATCAATATACTAAGGCTTAATCACTGGTAACATAAGAGGGAAATGACTGTTATTCATATTTAATCTAAGCACACACACAAGGGCTTCTGATCACAAGGTGTTTAGCGCTGCAATGTTGAACGTTATCTGTTAACTCTGTTCTACCCTGTTTCCCCATTGTTTAAACCAATTCACAAACCAAGAACTTACACACCTAACGCTAATAATGAACCATATGTTGCAGATATTACACATGACAAGAAGACTTGGTCTATTTATTTGTATCATTTATTATGATCCTTGTTTATAAAACCCAATAAAAAGTTATTTTTAAAAATGCACCCTGAAACTCACAAACAAGATTGTAAAGCCAACCAAAGGAATGCAGTATATTTCATTTGTTGACTAAAGCATGTTTCTTTTATCAGCATTTTTAGTTCAAATCCTCATTGATCAGTAAGCAACACTGTGCTGTCTCCCTTTCAATAATCCACAGACAAGTGCACTACAAAAATAATTTTCTTCTGTCCAGATGAATCAGTGTTTATTCTCAATGGCTAAATCCTTCTGTCTCAGCTGAATTATGTGCTCTATGACGCAGACAGCTTGGCCTTTCACCTGAAATGTTACTACTGCAATACAACATACTATCTCCCCATCTCTCTGAGGAAGAAACAATCCACACTCATTATTCAGGAAGTAGAACAATGCTAAGCTACTTAGCCCAAACTTAATTTCCTGTCTTACCCAGGAGTCCATGTGCCAGAATATTTGCTTTCATGAAAATGTTTCATTGACTGTTTCCACAATGAGTTTTAATGCTTTCAATTGTCAGTTGTGAAATCCATTAGCATCGCATAAGGGTGGGAAGGGCAACCCGTGGCTTTCAGCCTAATTTCATGGGGTAAGGGGCAGGGCTGGCCCACCCATGAGGCAAGTTGAGGCGATTGCCTCGGGGGACAGGATCCAGAGGCAGAACATCCTAAAAGGGATCTTTATTTCCCCTTTGTTCCTGATGTAGATCTTCCCTCACCCCTTCTTCCCTGGCAGGGAGCAGAGTACCATTTTGTGGTTTGCCTCAAGCATCAAAATGTCTTGGACTAGCCCCAGGTAGCTCAGAATAAGAAAACGAGGATTTGGGGAGAACCTCTGCCAAGTGATCAGTTCAGACCTCTAAGAAGAGTGATTTGTCCTACTCCCAGCAGTCTGCTAGAGAGGGAAGGGGGTGGCAGAGACTTCTTCCTCTCCTCTCACTGTGCACCTTCAAAAGATGCTTGGAGGGGCATGTCTGGAGGGTGCCCAGGGGTCTGGAGAGGAGGAATGGGGAAAGTTCCCTTGTGCAAATGGAAGTCTACTGCACTGGTGGAACATCAGTACTGGGTATAACCCAACGTTAACTAATCCCTGCATTTCACAAAAGCTAATATTTGACCTGAATGGGCCTGCTCAATGAAAGTCACAAAGACAGCAAGGACTCTTATGGACTAAATAATACAGCAACAAAGTAGGCATTCAAATGAACAATCTTGCAAGTTCCATGACTGCACAAGAGGGTAGCGGGAACACACCCTCCGCCATTGTACAGGTGAAGGGGTTTGTTTGAACACACCTATACTGCCTTTCAAATAGCAAACAATTCTTATCGATCCTGAATTCAAAAGCAAACATTCCCTCATCTACAAAGAAGAGACTGGGGGCTGTAACGGGAAGAACAGTGTACCTGTTTGCTTGCAGAACTGGTCCGTACGTGTCCTGTTCCACGCACCTTTCTTTAACATAAAGAACTTCCTCTAGTTTCTCGACCTGAAAAACAAAAAGGACATCTTTCTCAGTCAACCTGAAATGAAGGAGGCATCTTTCAGTTACAGGATCTAATGAGGATGCTCTGCTGGTATGGTCTGAAGGTACATGAAGCCATCCCCTTGCTGAAGTTGAGTCTGATCAATATCTGGATAGGTGACTGACTTGGGTCCAATGACAGGGGAAAAAGGGGCTCTAACTCTAAGAAAATAAATAAAGGATAGCTAGAACAAGGCTGTGTGTGCACACTGGTGGGAGAATCCATTGGTGTGCTTGCACAGCCCCAACCTTGCACATTGCCCTGCCCTGCTCTGCATCATCCCAATAAGTGACAGTGATTACTGTGTTAGATGGGTAGCTCTGCAGCACTGCCCCAACTACTCCTGGTAGTTACACTTGACGGGATGAATTAGCATAATTTCTTTCCAGATCTGATCTCTGAGCTTCTGACAAAGCAAGGTTTAGGAAGGCAATGGCTGCATAAGCTGAAATTGGGTTTGCTGCTTGGTTCTGAACTTGCTCTATTGTCACAATTAAAATGCATCTTGTACTATTCTAGTAAGTTGGCAACCCTAATAAGAAGAGGCACCAAAGTCAATTTGTGTATTTGGCCTTTTAACACTTACTGCGCAGAGTGTCAGCTGTTCCTCAAAGCCTCAGATTTATCACTTTAAAAGGCCAAGTAGAAAGTTTCAACAGATTTACTGTTTCTAATTAAGCAGATTAGGGACATTCAAAGCATGACTGACTAGTTCCAAAGGAAATGAACAGATATCCAGTTATGATAAAGCAACTTGATCATCAGCTAACCTTATTATTAAGAGAGAGAGATAAGAACAGGTATCAACAAATTTAAGTTAACACACTTAAGAGTATAATAATCGTTTTTAACAAGCTGGAAAACTTCAAATTCACAAATATATATTTCAAATCAACCTAATTAAGGTTGTCATAGTTACCAAATGTGCCACTTAGTGATTTTCCCCCAGGTCATTCTTTTAAGGGAGAAAACAGGAAATAAACGAGTTTATCTGATTCTGAAGTTCCTTTAATAATTAGACCAATATGTGTGCTGCTGTATCTGTACCCACAAGCAATTGTTGCTCAAAGACAGACATAAAAGCTTATTCCTTTTCCAGTCCATTGACGGCTATTCTTAAATTGGTCATTAATGTATTTAGCAAGTCATCTTTTCTGGTGTTTTCTGATGGTAGATAAAGTTCCACAAAACTGTTTTACCATAGTTATGACGACATATGAGGCAGAAAGGGGGTGCTTCCAGACGGGAGGTTTTGTCATGGCCCCACTGAATGAAACCTCTTTGGAGGATCTGGAGAAGCAGCCTACATCACAGGACCATGAAGCAGAGGAGAGGAAGGGACCTTGGGGGTCATCTAGTCCAACTCCTTGCATTGCAGGAACCTCAACACATGCCCCCCCCCAATACAATTTGAAACCATCCTGGATCATGCTTGGCTTTGCAAATGTGCTAGCAGTTTTATTGCTGCACCACTAGTTGACAGTATATATGCTGCTAGAGCTTTAATGAAACACCACAACTGCCCCCCCCCATTCCTCCCCATTTCAAAAGATTGAAATAATAACTAGAATAGTAGCTGGAGACTGATGATGGGTTTAGTTCCAATTTCAGAGGATAATCAATACAGTTCCCTTGAATTCACAGAACAAAAAGTTTTCATCTGGAATTGAATTAAATTGAGTAGGTCTGTTGCCTAAGGATGAGACAACTAGGACTAAGAATCTCTTAATTAGCAGGCCGATATGCTTGCCATCTCTGGAGAATGTCCCATTAGGAACCTTTTAACAAAAAAGGGAGCAAAGAAGGCAGCTTGCTGTTTCTGTCAGGCTCAACTTTGCCTTTCAAAAAAAAAAATATAAAGTATTAGGTGTTTTTGCTAATTAAAATAAAATAAGAGAGCTGACGGAATTCTCTATAATATGATTGCACCTCAAAGATCTTTCAACACCTCTCTGTTGGGATCAGGAAATCTTTCACATTAGAAAGAATTTCTCTGCGGCTCCTGCAGCATGGCTTATAATACTCTGCAAGAAGGTGAACAGGACGTCTCTTTTTAAAGAAATGTTGGCTCCTGTCATTTATGAACATTTTCAATATGAGTTTTGATATGTTTGTTTGGTCTTATTTTCTGTATATCAGCAGTAATGAAGGAATAGAAATAGGTGATGATTAGCCCGAACCAGATCTTGCAGATATCAATGGGAGCATTTAATCTGCAGCTGAAGCCAGACCAGGCAGTTGTGGTTATGGGCTAGGGAGCTGCATGCTTTGTATAGTGTGGGGATGCCCATGATTAAGGTGGCTACCATGCATTCGGTAATCAGATTCGACATCTGAATGTAGTCCTGGACCCTGGGCACTAACAGTGTGAGATTATGACCACACTTTGAACTCAAGGATCTGTCAACTATCATCCATGTTCCCCTAACTGCCAGGATGAACTACACTATCAGAGAACACTGACACCAGAAAACGCATCAGATAAGTCTTCTGATATTGTATTTAAAGACAGGAAGACACTGTGGCGATCAGTTTATAGGTCAGGCCATAGCTCTCAAATGGTGATAAGGTCTTCCCCAGGGGTCTGCAACCCGCGGCTCCGGAGCCGCATGTGGCTCTTTTACACCTTTGCCGTGGCTCTGGGGCAGATACTAGCGAGGGGAGGAGGCGCATTGTGCGCCCCGACACTCCCCACTGTGGCGGGTGCTGTACTGGCTGTGACGTCGCATGGGGGCGGTGCGTGCGTTAGTCACGCACCGTCCCGACGTCACCTTCCCGCCCACTGTCAGATCGCGGCTCCGGAGATATATTTGTTTTAAATGTCGCAATGGTTTTGCGGCTCCCAGTTTTTTTTTCCTTCGGAAATAGGTCCAAGTGGCTCTTTTTGTCTTAAAGGTTGCAGACCCCTGGTCTTCCCCAACATGATGGAGGCAAGATCTAGGAGAACTGCTAAGTCCTCCCAGTCCAGGTGTGCATCTTTTCCAACAAGCTATGCAACAGCCCATTCCCTTCCTTTCCTAATGAGCACAAAATGAAGCCCTGTGATTGGCTTGCTCCTTTTCACTGTTGTACTGAGTGACTGTTCTATTGCCCAATGGACTACTTGTTCTCCTGCTACATACTGTCTGAATATTTTTTTGCCTCTAGAACTTCAAGAAGGAATAAACGTTGCCTGAGCCATCTGAATTTGGAAGACTCGGAGAGCTTAGTGTTGATTTAGAGAGAGGCTAAAATTTGAGACTGCTTGATATCAGAACAATTTGAAAACCCAGGTGGTGAGGAACCTTGGAACTACTAAGGAAACATCTGAATGTTCTCTGCTGAATGAAGAGCTCTTACCTGCTGACTGTAAGCTTAAACTGAGGCCTCTATCCAGTTTGCTTTGTGGCTTCGTGCTGATAAACAAGTAACAAAGAACGCACACAGTGATGATAAAAGCCAGCAGGACCACTGCTGCAATTGACAAGCCAATAAGTGCTCCAACACTGAGAAAAGAAAGCAACAAAATTCAATGTGCTGGACATTCTAGGAGCATTGTCAAGCACACCACAACAAGAAATTATCAGCATCACACGTACTTAAGGAAGGAAAACAGATGTTTTGACAGAATAGAGATAAACTGATTTGCCTTTAATATTCTCATGGGAGCTGAATTCGTCATGAAATTCTACTCTTATTGATCCAGAGCAGAACTCCAACGTATAGTTAGCAGAGTAAAAACTTAAACACGTTGCAGGATTCCCAAAAAATAGACCAGAGGCAATTGTATTTCATCCAGCAGAGCTTTACTGCTAACGAAGGTAAATGAGCATAATGGTCACAAATCCAATACAATCAGGATTGGCGCTGTCCATAAGAAATCCAGTTGCAGCAGACTTAACTTAAACTTACAATAACTTATAATAAGACTAAAACTTAACACTATATACAGAACACCACACCAGAAGGAAAAGAGAAAGAAAGAGAAACTGAAACCCAGGCTCCTTCTGGCCTTACTTTTATAGTCAGCATGACCTTGACAGAAAAGAGATCCAGTTTAAACCAGCTGTACTCAGCTTCTCTGAAGGAATAACCCAAACATCATGAACCTTCTGCTTGTTTCTTTCACACAGAGAAGCTTCCAGAACCCTCTTGAATTAAGTAGAATAGGAAAGATTTTTACACATCAGATCAATACTTTCTGTACTAAGAAAATGCAAACTGATACTCCCCCCATTTATTAAGTACAGGAAGTATTGATATGCAAAACGCCCATAGAAAAACATTGCATGTACAAGAATAAATCCTAGCCTTTTGTTGCTAGACCTGCAATTTACAGCAAACACATTCCTTCACTATTCCTGGGGAGATAAACATAGTCTCAGAGAGAGAAGGGGACTGAAGCTATCTAGTTCAACTTTCTGCTGCAGGAAGGACAATATGCCTGTCAGCCACACCCACTCACTGTGATATTCAGTTCTAAATGGACTAAAACAGAAGTGGTGTGCTGAAGCAAATGTTTTGCCACAGGCCCCCATTGTAGATTCCATGTTGCTGGTCTGGTCTTCACATGCATGCAACAGAAACAGGTGGTAGAGTCCCAAGGTATGGACCGTACCACTTCAGACCACACGTGGAGGATCATTATTTTGAATGATCCTTTGTATAAAATTATTACTTTTTAATATGAAAAAAGTGAAATTCCACAGGTTTCTTTTTAATTCCTACACAGCACTGCCTTTGCTGTATAAATTTTGTATTCTGTGAGGTGGATTTCTCTCACATGAAATGTAGTAGCACCATCTGCCTGCATAGATTAGTACCTAAATTCAGTCACTGATGATAGATATTCTTGTTTTGAGATGGCATCTGTTACTTCTGAGGAAGAAACTGGCAGAGGAGAGAGTGTAATGAGGAACTTTAAGTGTTATGTTGCTATTCCAACCATAGTTGACATCCCATCCCTAATGACGCCGTCAGCATTGAAAGTGCTGCTGTTTTTGACTAGTCATGGCAATATAATAGCTGTTCTTGTCGGTAGCTATTTGGTCTGCCTACTTTTCTGAAATAACTCAACATGGTGTCAGAAGTCTAAGCCTTAAAACTCACAATTGCTTACTATGACAGTTTTAAGCTCCAGAAAGCTTCAACTTCTGGTGAATGTGCAAGGCTGATACATGTGCAAGGCTATGCCTCCTGTGAGCCACTTATTTGGCCACAGTGCTTAGTGATGTATGCATGTACGGTAGGTGTCACTGAACACATGAGGGGGGGCAGGATCCCCCCCACAATATGTCATTTGCAAATACTCTTTTACTCAATATCCAGGTGATCACAGTTGATACTCCTTAAAAATATAAACTTATTCAGTACTTTGGTTTCTCTTCAGATTGGATAAATCTTTTTATCTTTTACTCATACAAACTTAGCAGTAACATAGAACTTTTTTAAAAGTGTTCAAAGTGTTTTCTGTGTATTAGTACAGGCTTGTTGTAAACCACTCACAGGGTTAGTGGCCTGTGGCAATGATTAATCACCTCCAGGTAACCAGGCAGGGAAACCTCTACAATAGTTTGTTCCTCTTTTGAGCACAAGTAAATACAGTAATGGGACGCGGGTGGCGCTGTGGGTTAAAGCCTCAGCGCCTAGGACTTGCCGATCGAAAGGTCGGCGGTTCGAATCCCCGCGGCGGGGTGCGCTCCTGTTGCTCGGTCCCAGCGCCTGCCAACCTAGCAGTTCAAAAGCACTCCCAGGTGCAAGTAGATAAATAGGGACCGCTTACTGGCGGGAAGGTAAACGGCGTTCTGTGTGCTGCGCTGGCTCGCCAGATGCAGCTTGTCACGCTGGCCACGTGACCCGGAAGTGTCTGCAGACAGCGCTGGCCCCCGGCCTCTTGAGTGAGATGGGCGCACAACCCTAGAGTCTGGCAAGACTGGCCCGTACGGGCAGGGGTACCTTTACCTTTACCTAAATACAGTAATATATTGGAGGACTAGACAACGGATTCCGCCTCCCCCTGCCCCCTCAGCTTGTTAACTCAGGTGGACTTTTCCAAGGCTGCACAAATCCTTGCCACACTATCCATATTGCAAATGCGACATGGAGGCTACAAGCTTATACCTACTTATCTGGGAGTAAGCCTCACTGAATTCAGTGGGATTTACTTCCAAGCGGAAATGCATAGGATTGCACTGTGAATATAACATGACTTGCCTAAAACCACCTGGATTAAGTTTGAACCAAATCAGATTCTTGTTAAGAAAACTCTTTCGCCAATTATTGATGATGAGTTATTTCTACAAAGAGACAAATCTTTCATTTGGATTAATTAGACTAGGCTAGTAGCTACCATTCTCCTGTTCTGTACCACTAATATTAATTAGAGTTAATGAAAAGGCATGCATTGGAGTCTCAGAGAACCCATCATTTTGTCACCCTGGTTGTCGCCAGTAATAGATATACAATGATTCAAAGGACAAGAGGGGAAATTATTGTATGTTAAGTCGTCTCTTGAGTATACCTCTTTGTCTCGCTGCAAAGTGACGATCCTCTCACACTGCTGCTGCTACAAGGTTGCTAAAACAGGGGTAAAAAATCCCCTCCTAAAATAATACAAGCTCTAGTCTAAGCAATCGGTTTAGATTGCAGAAAGTTCCCATATTTGGTTACATTAACAGTTTGCACATTCACACCCCTGCCACACACATTCCCTCTCTGCTAGTGGCTCAACTTAACTTAGTGCCAAAGCTTAGCCTGGTGCTAAGGCAGCACTGAAACGGGCACAGAATCATTATACAACCTCTGAGCGTGTGCAGAGCGCATTCCACTAATTCCACACACACACACTCACACCAAAGGGTCTTGGCACTGTGGTGGACTGGGCGGGCAGCCCCCCAGCCTGCCTCCTGGTCTCACCTGAGCCACCACATGTAGTTGTGCTCGTAGGGGAAGAAGCTGTTCGGGTCATCGCAACAATACTTGAGGTCCTGGAAGCCGCAACAGTAGATGGAGCCGGGCTCGCCGTCCTCCCCCGGGCAGCTGAAGGCGCTGACCAGCACCTTGTCGGCGTTCATGTAACTCGTGCAGTCGGCGCTCATGGTGCAGCCGAGCGAGCGGAGTCTGCGGCGAGGCAGCTCAGCTTCTTCTTTCAGAAGCGGCGGGGAATTGGAATCGAAGGCGCCGCAGAGCAAGGAACCGCGCGCCGGAGGCAGAGCGGGTAAAAGGAAGAAAGGCAGCCAGGCAGGCGCAACCCCGAGGGCGCAGGAGGAGCCGGCTCGCCTTTCCTGCCACTTCTGAGGCGCCACAGGCGCGCCCCCCTCCACCTCCGCCGACGGACTCTCTGCTGTCGCCAAGGCGGAGGGTTTCTTTCTCCCTCTCCCGCCACTCCCGCGCTCGCCCTGTGCGACGCCCCGCCTCCCTCGCCCTGCTGAGCCTTCTGGCCATTGCTAACGCAGCAGCGATCCTGTGAAGGGAAGCGAAAGGGATGGATCACGCAGCCTCGGCGCAGCGTCGAGGGGATTTCAAGACAAACCATTTCAGGCGTTATTCCAGACCCCTTTTCTTGTCCGGAGGGTCCCATTCATGGGTACGAATATATCCACATCAGCGCCCAACTGTGTTTGAGGAGCCAGGTCTGGAAGATTGCCGTCGTCTGAAAAACTGGTCCAACCAACGCAGTTAAAACGGTGAGGTGACAGACCACGGTCTTTGGACACCTGGTTTCCAGTTTTGACATTTGATCAGCAAAAGACGCCCCGAAATCAACCACCCTGGGATCACACGGATAGTTTTGGATTGATCTAAGAATGGAAGAGGCAGGGTAAGGAGGAGATCAGGGTAGTTAAGAACCAGCTCTGAACTGTGGAGGTGGCACCTGGTGCTAGGTGACAAAAGTGCACGCACTTCAGTCTAGACTCAGGATAAGTTTAGGATTGGCCCTACCATTAGGCAAAGTGAGGCAACCGCCTCTGGTGGCAGATTCAGGGTCACAGATTCCCCTCTACCAGAGGAGAGAGCTAGGTATGCACCCCCTAACCTAGCCTCCTTCTCTTGGGTGCCATGGAGGGTGCCATCCTAGTGCCAGTACTGCAAGTCACATTTCACTGCTGATTTTGTTGACTTCCATATATGGAGCATCAGGCACCACCTTGCCTCTCTTTCAAAGCGACTGAAGTCGGGGGGGGGGGCGACCAGAGAGAGCCCCATCCCACCTCCAACCCCAGTTCCCACCCGTCAGCCCTCCCTTCCCGGTTTCTACATCCACCTGCCAACCCAAGTCTGATCCCAACAGTGCTGCAGGCCTTGTGACAAACAGCATAAATAAAGAAGTGAGGGTGGCACTGTGATCTAAACCACTGAGCCTAGGGCTTGCCGATCGGAAGGTTGGCGGTTCGAATCCCCGCGACGGGGTGAGCTCCCATTGTTCAGTCCCAGCTCCTGCCCACGTAGCAGTTTGAAAGCACGTCAAAGTGCAAGTAGATAAATAGGTACCGCTCTGAAGGGAAGGTAAACGGCGTTTCCGTGCGCTGCTCTGGTTTCACTGGAAGTGGCTTAGTCATTCTGGCCACATGACCCGGAAAAACTGTCTGTGGACAAACGTTGGCTCCCTCGGCCAGTAAAGTGAGATGAGTGTCGCAACCCCAGAATCATTCACGACTGGACTTAACTGTCACTGGTCCTTTACCTATGCCCTGCCCTTAAAACAAACATTGGCTCGTTCTAAAATCTTGCACCCCATAACCAGAATGAACTTCAGCCTTGTAATTACAAAATGCACTTTAAGTATCCTTAGTGTTACAAAATGCACACTGTAAGTCTAAATAGTGTTCTAGGACATTGTCACATTGGGGCTTTAGTTCTTGGTATAAGGGCTAAGACAGCGGTTAACCAAACTGTGAAGTACAATGGTACCTCAGTTTACGAACTTAATCTGTTCTGGAAGTCCGTTCTTAAACAGAAACCATTCTTAAACTGAGGCGCGCTTTCCCTAATGAGGCCTCCCGCCGCCGGTGCCCTTCCACTGTTCAGATTCCGTTCTTAGACCAAGGTAAAGTTCTCAAACCAGGACACTACTTCCGGTTTTGTGGAGTTCGTAAACCAAATAGTTTGTAAACAGGGCTGTTCTTAAACCGAGGTACCACTGTAAAGCTCTACAGCGCTAAAGTCAGGTGGGCCAAAAATACTGAGGGTAAGGAAGGAATTTGCCCTAAATCACACACCCACACCCATTTATCCAGGGGACTGTTTGTTTACTCAGCTAAATCTCAAAGTCATATTATCTCAGTTTTACTTTAGGGCAATAGCAGTGAACTTTGGTGCTACACAGGCTGAAAGTCACCCTACAACTGGAGCACAGAGCTTTAGCACTATCAGGAAATTGCTATGCAGTAAGGCTACAACTTTTGCAAAGGTTATGTTCAGGGCATTGTGCTCAAAGTCAAAACCCAAAAAGTAAAAACAACAACAAGCAAAGTCAAAATTGTGTCAAAACCCATTGGCTTCTATAAAGCACATAAGTTAAATGTGTACAAGTTACAGGCTTACTATATTGCTCTGAGGTTGTACCTAATTAAGCAGTATGTTCCCAGTTCACTTCTATAATGCTCAACATCAGGGTGACATTAAGAATAAAAAGGGAAAAAAACAAAGAACACATCCATGCCAGCACACACACGGATGCAAAATTGTAGGATATAATCTTCAAACAGAAATGCTAAACTAATGCAGAAAATTAGGCATCACTGACAACTGTTAGCACCATCAAGTGGAACTATGGAAGCCTGGGAAATGTTTACATCATGCAACAGAACGCTCAGTCCCAGTGCCAGACTTTCACTGGTGCTATTTAAAAGAACACAGAGGTTCTAAACTGTTCTAACTGTTAGAGAGAAACGAGTGACGTAGCTACAAAAAGGAAAGTAGCAGATCCAGGAGCTGAATCATCCAGAATGGTAAGTGAACAACAAGAGGAAGTGAGATATTAAACTGGGCTAATATTGTTAAAGGTTTAAAAAATAAGTCAGTCGCTAGTAACAAAAAGCGGGGGGCAATTTCTTGTTGCAACACAACATAGGACCCCAACCCCTTTTTCTCTTTCACATTAAAGAGCAGGTATTCACCTGTCTCGAGGATGGCAAAAACCTCTTCTGCCTGCAATTCATTTTGGAAATAGGACCATGAACACATACCTTTAACTAGGCAACAGTGTTGGGGCTAACCAGTAGGGCCACAAAACAGGACCCCTCATGGATAGGGTAGCAGTTTCTGTATATTGGAGGTGGGGGCGTCTGATATAAGCAAATACTACTTTGTTACAAAAAAGGAGATAATCATATCCCCCTGCCAATCCACTACTGATATAAATCTGGTTTATTACTCTTCTCGTATACTTTTGTTTTGTTTTTTTAAAAACTTCTCTGCTTGTCTTGCTGTTAACGCTTAGATTTTAATGTGGCAAGGCACTTTGAGTTTATAATTATTAAAGAGAAAGGCTGATGAGAATAGTGATGGTGGTGATACAATTTTTAAGTTCTAATTGTTTCCACGCACAAAACAAACTTTTCTTAGCAGTCCTTTAAGAACATGTTCTCTCATGTTCTTGTTCAACTTATTTCTTTGTTATTTAGAGCATTTGTACCCCACTCTTCAGCCAAGAAGGCTCCCAGAGGGGCCTTTACGCAGTCATTTAAAGCAAGAGAGTCCCTACCCACCAGCTTGCCTGGAAGACACAGCACAAAAGGAAAGAGGAAGGGGGAGGCAAGAAAAGCAAGTTCAGGTGCCAATTCTTAAAGTTCAGTTGTAGTTCTTATAACAACCAGATGGAATATAAATAATTATTTTTATCCTTATCCTCTATCCTCTTTCAGTGTTTCTCATATAACCAGCTCATAGGTGCAGTTGCACTAATATGAAAAAACTATCTAGAATTTGTGGGAAATTATTACGGTAGTTATTCTTCATGTTGTGATGGCATATTATCCAGAAGCTTTTTGATTTTCCAAAAGGAGTGAATCAAACACCCCCCCCCCCATGGCACCTTCCATGCTATTGCTGATCAAAAATAATAATAATTAAAATCTGTGTTAGTGGATAAAAAAGGATAATGAAATGCCTAATGATCCTTTTATTCTATTTTTTTCTTGGCTGATTCATGAATGTAATTCTCTCAATTACGCTGAAAGGACTGCCACAAAGAACAGCACTTCTGTTTTCTGTCACTGGATGGAAGTACTGAATAGTTCTTAGAAGCCAGCCAATCCATCTTCCAGGAACAAATATCACTAAGTATTAAGGCTTGACATTTTCATTATTTGTGTAACTGGTTCTTTTTAAAGGATATTTGCCACAAATGACATTTTTTAACAACATAGATCAATAGATCTCAAATAACATCTGCCTATCAACCTCCAAGGTCATCTTAAAATCATTAACAAGACCATGTAAAATTATTTCCATTTCTGTCTGCCTCATTGATTCTCCGTTCTTTTAAATATTTCATACAAAAGTATAATTTGCCTGGTTTCATGTGAGCCCCCTAATATCATTTTTTCCTCTCTTGTTGTTAACTCAGTTCTGAAAAAGAAAAAAGAAACCCTTTGCAGGCACAAGTTGTAAGATGAATTCTATAGAAATAATATATTGGGTTAAGTTAGGTTTAATGCATTTGCTGTGGGGGAACTTCAACATTAGACACAGCAGCACCATTGTCATCATAAGTTATACAGAACAATCCATCTACTTCAGGAAAAGCCACCCTGATGATGATGATGATGATAATAATAATAATAATAATAATAATAATAATAATAATAATGGGACAATACATTGTTTTATAAGGCATATTAGGAAAACTAGTTTTTTTCTTCATCAAATTCTGTATTTTTAAATTTTAATCATTATTTTATATACAGTCAAGGTGACCAGAGAGCTGCTAGTACAGATAAACCTCCCCCACCCCAAATGTTTATTGGCATGTAAATAAAAATCAGGCCTTCTCTTTACCAAACTATCATATTTCATATCTGAGACCTCCTGAACTATGTTTCCACCACTATATGGTGATCAGCAGTTGGCTTGGTTTTGCTTTGTGGACTGAGAATTTCAGTCTCCGGGATCAGGCTTGCACCTGTTATAACTATAACTTTCTGATTTCAAAAACCTTATGAAGTAGGGGATTAACTCTCCTGATCTCATTGGTTTTTTGTGTTAATATGTTAGAACCACTGTGACTAAATGGGCTCAAATGAGAGACAGCCACTGAGGGTGACATACCACATCAACCGAAAAGTGTACAATGAAGAAGAATTCCAACAAGATCATGACCGAAAGATTTATGCCACCTCCACCAGGGAATTAGATACCCCTCCAACAAGGCGGAAAATCCAGTGCAGGTATTGTAAACTGGGACTCCTATCCCTTTGAAGACTACCATTGACACTTTATATTATAAGTGAGCAGCAAAAGCACTGAACCCAATAGATCCCCATTTCCTGTATATATTAGAAATGCAGTTCTCCAACCAAACAAAAATGCAAAATTAGGCGAAAATGTGTATAAGAATGAATATGTTAGTAAAATAGCATACCAAAATGCATCATATTAGAATAAATTGCTTGCAAAAATGTGTATATTAGTTAAAACTGCAGGCCAAAATGTGTTTATTAGGATAAATTACACACGATTTAAAAAATATTCATTTGGATTCACATGGGGGGCCCCCTTAAATTTCACATATACACTTATGGAGTCAGAACTGTCAGTATCATCTCAATGAAGATGTCAACCTAGTGTGTGGCAGCTGTGGAAAAAGCAAATTCCTGCTGATAATGCATTGATGGTGTGATTGTATTTCATAGAATCATAGAATCATAGAGTTGGAATAGACCACAAGGGCCATCGAGTCCAACCCCCTGCCAAGCAGGAAACACCATCAGAGCACTCCTGACATATGGTTGCCAAGCCTCTGCTTAAAGACCTCCAAAGAAGGAGACTCCACCACACTCCTTGGCAGCAAATTCCACTGTCGAACAGCTCTTACTGTCAGGATGTTCTTCCTAATGTTTAGGTGGAATCTTCTTTCTTGTAGTTTGGATCCATTGCTCCGTGTCCGCTTCTCTGGAGCAGCAGAAAACAACCTTTCTCCCTCCTCTATATGACATCCTTTTATATATTTGAACATGGCTATCATATCACCCCTTAACCTCCTCTTCTCCAGGCTAAACATGCCCAGCTCCCTTAGCCGTTCCTCATAAGGCATCGTTTCCAGGCCTTTGACCATTTTGGTTGCCCTCCTCTGGACACGTTCCAGTTTGTCAGTGTCCTTCTTGAACTGTGGTGCCCAGAACTGGACACAGTACTCCAGGTGAGGTCTGACCAGAGCAGAATACAGTGGCACTATTACTTCCCTTGATCTAGATGTTATACTCCTATTGATGCAGCCCAGAATTGCATTGGCTTTTTTAGCTGCCGCATCACACTGTTGGCTCATGTCAAGTTTGTGGTCAACCAAGACTCCTAGATCCTTTTCACATGTGCTGCTCTCAAGCCAGGTGTCACCCATCTTGTATTTGTGCCTCTCATTTTTTTTGCCCAAGTGCAATACTTTACATTTCTCCCTGTTAAAGTTCATCTTGTTTGTTTTGGCCCAGTTCTCTAATCTGTCAAGGTCGTTTTGAAGTGTGATCCTGTCCTCTGGGGTGTTAGCCACCCCCACCCCCCCAGTTTGGTGTCATCTGCAAATTTGATCAGGATGCCCTTGAGTCCATCATCCAAGTTGTTGATAAAGATGTTGAATAAGACCAGGCCCAAGACAGAACCCTGTGGCACCCCACTAGTCACTCTTCTCCAGGATGAAGAGGAACCATTGATGAGCACCCTTTGGGTTCGGTCAGTCAGCCAGTTACAAATCCACTGAGTGGTAGCATAGTCAAGACCACATTTTACCAGCTTCTTTACAAGAATATCATGGGGCACCTTGTCGAATGCCTTGCTGAAATCAAGGTAGGCTACATCCACTGTGTTCCCTTCATCTACCAGGCTTGTAATTCTGTCAAAAAACGAGATCAGGTTAGTCTGACACGACTTATTTTTCAGAAATCCATGCTGACTATTGGTGATCACAGCATTCCTTTCTAGGTGCTCACAGACTGTTTGCTTAATGATCTGCTCCAGAATCTTCCCTGGTATTGATGTCAGACTGACTGGGCGATAATTATTTGGGTCCTCTCTTTCCCCCTTTTTGAAAATAGGGACAACATTTGCCCTCCAGTCTGCCGGGACTTCGCCTGTTCTCCAGGAATTCTCAAAGATGACTGCCAGTGGTTCTGAGATCACATCTGCCAATTCTTTTAATACTCTTGGATGCAGTTCATCTGGCCCTGGAGACTTGAATACATCTAAACTAGCCAAGTATTCTTGTACTATCTCCTTAGTTATTCTGGGCTGTGTTTCCTCTGCTGAATCATTTGCTCCAAATTCTTCAGGTCGGGCATTGTTTTCTTTATCGGAGAAGACTGAGGCAAAGAAGGCATTGAGGAGTTCAGCCCTTTCTGTGTCCCCTGTTTGCATTTCACCATCTTCTCCTCTGAGTGACCCCACTGTTTCTTTGTTCTTCCTTTTGCTACGGACATACCCGTAGCATATTTGGACTGCTGTGTATAGTTCTGGTTCCCTCACCCCTGAAAGGATACTGTAGAATTGGGAAAAGGTTCAGAAAGGGGCAACCAAAATGATCAAGGGAT
Source organism: Podarcis muralis (assembly GCF_964188315.1). Taxonomy (NCBI): domain Eukaryota; kingdom Metazoa; phylum Chordata; class Lepidosauria; order Squamata; family Lacertidae; genus Podarcis; species Podarcis muralis. Next base: position 45,977,952 of record NC_135659.1, read on the forward strand.
AGAGCAGCTCCCACCCCCACCCCCCGCCATGAGGATATATTAAGTTTTAGGGTTTTTAGTTTAGAGAAATGGCAAATAGGAGGAGACATGACTGAGGTGCATAACATTATGCATTGTGTGGGGAAGTGGAAGAAGAAAGGTTTTTCATAACACTAGAACTTATTGGCATCCCAAGAAGCTGGGTGTTGGCAGATTCAAGGCAAACAAAATAAACTACAGTGGTACCTTGGGTTACATACGCTTCAGATTACAGACGCTTCAGGTTACAGACTCCGCTAACCCAGAAATATTACCTTGGGTTAAGAACTTTGCTTCAGAATGAGAACAGAAATCGTGCAGCGGTGGCACGGCAGCAGCAGGAGGCCCCATTAGCTAAAGTGGTGCTTCAGGTTAAGAACAGTTTCAGGTTAAGAACAGACCTCCAGAACGAATTAAGTTATTAACCCGAGGTACCACTGTACTTATTCACACAGTGTATTGTTAAACTATGGAATTCACTCCCATAAAAGGCAGTGATGGCCACCGACTTGGATGGCTTTAAAAGAGGGTTAGGCAAATTCATAGGGGATATGGCTATTGGGGCAACTAACCATGAATACCAGTTGCTGCAAATCAGAGGAGAGGGCTCTTGTGCTTGGGTCCTGCTCGTTGGTTTCCTACAGGCATCAGTTGGCCACTGTGAGAACAGGATGCTGAGCTAGATGAGCCAATGGCCTGATCCAGCGGCTTCTTCTTTTGATCTTACGACATTTATGTGTTCAGAATTTCTGTCTCCTGGAATGAAACCCTCACCTTTTTATTTATTTTTTATTTTGCAAACATGGATGTGAAATTGATATTAAGCTGAACACATTTTAAAGGGCATCAGGTATATTGGCATTTGTCACCAAACATAAATGAAAGCACAGGGCTGAGAAGTATTAATCCACAAAGGTGTCGCTCTAGTTAGTGGAGAAAGTAATCCAATTGATGAGTTGCAAAGCTTTTTCTTAGAAACAGCACAGTTCAATTTGTTTCAGATTCTCGTGGGTACTCTTCCGGAAGTTCATTCTCAACGTGTTTCCCTTTCTAAACTGGCTTTGTTCATATCGTGTCACTGAATGGATTTTAGGAGACATACACGCTGGCATAAATGTAGGGATGGTGCAGATTTTTCAAGGTAAACAAGCTGTCTTTATTATTTATTTTAAGTTCTCTCCCCTTTCCCTTAGGAAATACTTAAGAGTTTCCACCCTTGGATAACACAAGCTTAAAAAGTATTAGGGCTGGGGTGGTGAAACTGGGGTTCCCCAAATGTTGCTAGACTCCAGCTCCTATCTGCCCCAGGCAACACAGCCAATAGTCAGGGGTGATGGGATCTTGGTCCAAAAATATCTGGAAGATTGCAGGTTCTCCATCCCTGCCCTGGAGTCCCCCTTATGCAGGGCTGGTCTGCCCATGAGGCATGGGGAATCGGTCACCACAAGGTGGCAGGCTCCAGACAGCTGAGAGGGGCACTGCTGGTGCCAGCATGTAGTTGTTGTAACCACCACACACCCTCTTTCCACCCATGCACCTGCCACACACTACCTGCTCCTCTCCAGCTTTCTTTGAATACCTGGGCAGAGGAGGAGGAGGGGCATTTTCAGTTTTGCCTGGAGCAGCGAAACATCCTGGGCCAGCCCTGCCCTTACCTTACTCCAGAGGAGGAGGAGTCCTCTGTTTGGCAGACCAGAAAATATGGGAGCTAGAGAATCTTCTCCTTCACCGCTCCTTGACTCCTAGGTGATAAGGGGAGTCATTAAATGTTGTGCTACTTTTAATTTTATTTGTGTACGGCTGACCGAGAAAGCCAAACCGAGAGGAAAGGCAGATCAATGCCATAAGCACACCCAACATGTATTTAAAGCACCTGACTTCCCTTCAAAGAATTTTGCAAACTGTGGTTTCCCCATCAAACAGCTACAATTCCCAATGCCCTTAAGAAATCACAGTCCCCAGGCTTTTTTGGGCATGTGCTTTTAATGTGCATTAGCTGTGCTTTAAAAGTATGGTGAAAGAGAGGCCAAAGAGACTCAGGAGGGAGAAGAAGTGGGCTTTGAAGGCCAAAAGAAGACCTTACTTTAATTGCCCAACTAGGAAGCCTGCCAGGGAAGTTTTTTTATTCACTTATAGAGGGCATGGCTGCACTTACATTGGAACCACAGCATACACGGAGGGAAGGTTCCTTAATTCAAATTAGAATCACCCCTTGCACTGAAATTAGCCTTAAGGAAAAACTCCTATTGTAAAGCACTTTTTGCACAGAAAAGTGCTATAAGAGTAATTTATCGCTTATACTAGGCTTGGCTTGCTTCCAATACGTAATGAACTGTCTGCTTTGACACAATCCGTCCGATACGTCTGATACATTATTTGTAAAACACATTCTTCCAGGGCTATCAGGAATAGTGATAACCGGACTACCGCTACCAGTTATCAATAGTTTTTATTCTGCATTTTGCTGCTCTCTAGCATATGTCATATTTGGAACTTCACGTCATATGTCCATTGGTGAGTACTGTTCTGCCTGGCTATTTCAGTCTTCTAGGGAATGTACAGTTTGCCAACAGAGATTGTAAACTTTGTTTTTATTAATCTAGGGGTCATATCCATGTGGGTAGGAGGTTCTTTGCTTCAGCAGAGGCTTCTATTAGTAGAAGGAGGGAGGAGAATTTTGCTGATGGCCCCTCCTCTCTGAAGCCCCTCCACTCCCAAATTTGCTCCAAAGAATTAGCTGACCCTTTAGCACAGTGTGGGAGGCGGTGTGGGGGATTGTAGTGGGACAGGAAATTGCCTCCTTCCCCATTTTGTTGATAGAAATCTCTGTTGAATCACAAGGGCCTTTAATCTGCATGAGTAATACCATTAGATATTACCCTATGTCTTCTGACATATCATCTTCTGTTTCATTTTGATTTATTGGTAATAAATATTTCACTCACAAGTCACCAAGCCGCTTAAATATCAGCTGTCTTGTTTTTACTGAAGTGTTGTTTGATCTCTTTTCTGCTAAAATCTGTAACACGTGAAAAGGTTTGCAGATATATTCAAAACAGTTTAATAATGTGTCAAAATGGATTAGTCTCCTCTTCTTCAAGATTCATTAATTATAATTTTCTCTATACATGCCATTACCATATGGAAATGTATTCATATCTGTGTCCTCACCTGTTTGTGGGGAGTGATGCATGTCCTCTTCTTTGACAATGTGTAATGGGCCACCCCGTGTAGAGTGGGCTAGTGGATGATGCAGACTGAGGCCTAGGAAAGCTCTGCTTAAACTGCCTGGCATGGCAGAGGAGAGTAGAAAGTATGTTGGAAGGAGAACCCCATTACCACCTTCTTTCTGAACCTGGAAGAATAACACCAGCTCCAGGTTTACTGAGGCCCTTGAGCAAGCTGGTCTTGGCAGGCTTTCTTCCTGACTGGGCCCACTTCCTCTTTACAGCTGCCACCAATTCTCATTCACTCGCCCTCTCCCTTTGGGCCCCGTTGCAACGCAGCCAGGTGAATGGAGAACATTGTTCCTTGCTCTTCCTGCCAATGTCCACTTGCTTAGGGGAGAATGAGCAACAGAGGCAGGGCCAAGGGGTGCCAGTGGGGCATATTCTGGGACGTAGCCTTCTGCAGGTGCCCAACAATGCCAACCCTGGACAGCAGCCCTGTAGAACCAGGAAGGGGAACTTCTGGCCTATGAGCTGAATACAGGCCTCTGGGCCTCTCTAACCAGCCTTCAGGATTCTTCCCTAGGCCAGACCACTCACCGGCCCTGTTCTGTATACTCTCAATTTTTGCCTGGCTGGCATATGTCCTACAACTCTGATGATGCCTCTTCCTTGCCTACACAGACAGGTATATGTGTGTGAAACTTCCAGCTGTTGAAGGGTTGTAATGTGGCTTACTGTACAAAGTTAAGAGTAGCTGTCCCTGCCCAACATAGGTGCGTGGCCCCTGGAAGGCTGCCCATAAGGGAATGTGGTCCCTGGGCTGAAAAGTGTTTCCCCTTCCTGCTGTAATGGAGCAAGGTTATAGCTCCGACCACTTGGCAGCCCAGGTCAGTCATATACCCTAAATGCAGACTGGCTGTCCTTATACCTTCTGTGCAGGCCAGAACAGTGGGAGTCCAACTGAAATGGGCCAACAATTTTGAGGGCACCTACTCAAATCCCCCCATAGAAGCAAAGGGGATTGAAATGGGGCCTACATTTCACATCTGGTCTGGGCCTGTTACCAGCTTTGCACAGCCCTGCTACTGTGAAACCTATCGATGGACATTTTACGCCTTGAGCTCCCTGGTGGAAAAGTGGGATATAAATTTAATTTCAAAAGTGGTTGTTGGAATTGCATTGTTTTTAGCTTTGGGTTTTCTCCTTCTGTTGGTAACAGGTTCTTTCAGCATTTTGAATGCAATGGTGGCAAATTTTCAGAACACCCTTAATCTTAACTTAAGAATGCCATTTAACGGAACTGTGGCCAACTTCTCAGATGCAGCGTTTATGGTCAGTTATATGGAAGTATTAACATACACTGCATCTACGACATTTTTGGTTGGGATTATACAGGTAGGAAACAAACTTGGTTATTGGTTATCATTTCTGAAATGTTACATTTTTCTGCAGAAAGCTTTCCATTCCTTAAAACTTGTTTGTGAAATTAACGATTGACATAGCATATGGCTTCAATACCAATACACTGGGCAGTTTCAATGTTGTAAGTAACTTCCCCCAAATAACCATATTTCCCTCCCCATGTTCCATACATACACTTTATATTGGACGAGAAGAGGCTATGCATGCCTAGGTCTGTCCTTGCTACCAGGAAGGGTGCCACAATTGAGATTCCAGATCCCACATAGAGTTGTATGAATATAGAACACATTCTCACACTCCCCTCCCTGTGAGGAGGATATGGACAAGACAAGCAAGTATGATCCCTCTTCACTCTTGATCAAATAGGTGGGAAACATGAGAACAGGGCTTATGGTCAGAAAATATACTAACATTAGCTGAGTATTAGATTATATAGATATCCTGTGCAGATACTTTAAATAGGTGAACATTTTCCAGTGCCTTCGTGCTTCTCCTTAGAACTTAAACCAGGGATCAGCAACTTGGTGCCTGCAGAAGCACATGCACCCACAGAAGCCCTTCTCTGGCATTTACAGGGTCTTTGGTCCCCCACCATGCTGAAATTATATTGATTCCAACTGTTCTTCTCATTTGCAAATGTGCCTACTTTAGGGTTGGACGTTAAGAGCAGGGTGGGGTGTGAGTGAGATTTAGAAGTATAAGTGGGGGGGGGGGGAGCAATGGTATCCATGGTTAGATAGAAAGAGGTTGCTGAAACGTGTGGGGGATGGCAACAATAGATTTACTTCAGGCAACTGAAAGGGTGGACTAATTTGGAGACTCCCCAGAACAGTCTCGTCCTGCATTCCTTGCAGAATGGACAGCTGGAAAAATGCCTGCCTGCCTCTAACTCTAAGCAAGTAATATGGCAAGCTTTTATAAGTAGACTTGGCACTGCAGAAAGTTGGGGTCTACAACTGGGCCTTAAAGGTACCATTTTCTTCCTTTGCCTCTCTTCCTTTTAGCTGTTATTGTGCTGCATTGGCTTGGGTTTTGTCACAACATATCTTTCAGAAAGTCTCATCAATGCTTACCTCACTGCAGCAGCGCTACATGTTATTATCTCCCAGTTCTCCTTCATTTTTGGGATTGTAATTGACTTCCATTCAGGACCCTTGGCATTTTTTTACGTGAGTAAATCCAGCCTTTACTCAAAGCTAATCCCGTTTCTTGGCAGGGGACAGGGAGATCAGTTTAAGAAGTTGCAAGCAGAAAGTTGTAAGCCACTAGTTGAAATGTCTGTGAATTTTTTTTGGGGGGGGGGCAAATGAATGCAGTACCAGTTCCCTCAGAGGCTTCCCTTATGTCTCCCTCATGCGTTCGATGTAGGAATGCAGAAGGAATTGATTCACTTCCCATTTAAAGGTAAATCTACCTACCGTATTTTTTGCTCTATAAGACTCACTTTTTCCCTCCTAAAAAGTAAGGGGAAATGTGTGTGCGTCTTATGGAGCGAATGCAGGCTGCGCAGCTATCCCAGAAGCCAGAACAGCAAGAGGGATTGTTGCTTTCACTGCGCAGCGATTCCTCTTGCTGTTCTGGCTTCTGAGATTCAGAATATTTTTTTTCTTGTTTTCCTCCTCCAAAAACTAGGTGCGTCTTATGGTCTGGTGCGTCTTATAGAGCGAAAAATACAGTGATTTGCCATGTTATGACCTGTGCAGACTTACACAATTTTGCTAGAGTGTTTGAACATTCCCAGTGCATTTACTTGAGTAGAAATGACTGAGGACTATGATTTTGCATCTGATGTAAAGTCTGGATGCACACAGGGGCTGTACGCACAGTCTAATGACACTGCATAAATGGGAATTAGGTACAGATAGGATCCCACTTTTTATTTTTTAACTTAGGTCAGCCATGTTTCTTTTGGACACTTCCATCTGAAAGTGTTAGAGCACCACCAAGTCCCATTGCTCCCAGGGTGGACAGAAGTTGTGCATGATAGCTGCTCCAGGTTGTGGGCAGATGGATAACCTTCCTTGAGCCTTTAAAAACAGGGTTTTTAATAAATCCCGAAGCAATGGATTCAACTTGCAGAAAAGAAGTTTCTTACTAGACATTAGGTATAACTTTCTGGCAATAAGAGCTGTTCAGCAGTGGAACGGACTACCTTGGAAAGTGGTGCACTCTCCTTCATTGGAGGTTTTTAAGCAGTGATTGGATGGCCATCTGTCAGCGATTCTTTAGTTGTGATTCCTGCATAGCTGGGGGTTGGACTAAATTAGGGTCATTCCAACTGTACAATTATTTGATGGTGTGTTTTTTTATTGAGAGAGAGAGAGAGAGAGAGAGAGAGAGAGAGAGAGAGAGAGTTTGGTAACTCTTAGACCGCCCTGTAAAGGGATCAGCAGCACTGCAGATTCTGAAGTGGATACATGATCCAATCTGGAATATAACCCACCTAGATCAAATCATTTGAGTCTGCTTTTGAATCTGAGTTCTGCAAATTTCTTCCCCATCCCTGGTTGTGGGACACATGAATGATGAATACACATTCCTTCTGTTGTAATATACAGAAATGTATAGCAATGTTGTGAAGAAAGCATACTTGCCTGCAATTGCTATATTTTGTGTGTGCATGTTAGTGATTTTCCATACTACTGAATTTGATTTCCATGCTACTGAATTAATTAACCCTTATAAAAATTCCTCCTGCTGAGTATTTTCTTTTCCCCTCAGAACTTGGTATATTATTGCATGGGTCTCCCAAAAGCTAATTCCACCAGTATACTGCTCTTCTTGCTATCTGTACTAATGCTGAGAGTCAGCAAATGCATTAAGATAACTTACAAACATAGTCCCGTTGAGTTTCCTATGGAGCTTCTTTTGGTAGGTACCTTACGTTCTTCGAATAAGAAATATGTTATGCTTCACAGACAGTCATTTCCTCACTAGATGGAAAATAGCCTGAGTGGTGTTTTCAGCATAGAACCTGTCCAAGGAACAATATCCATGAACCTTTGTATTATCTTTAGGCTTTGGTATAGAGAAGAGAGGTTCACCAAGTAAATTCGCCTTCTCTAAGGCTGAAATCCTAGGCATACTTATGGAGTAATTGAAACTACCAGATCTGCTGGCTGGGAGGGGTCAGGATGAGCAGGAAGACACACACCTCTGGTGGAAATAGGTCCACACCAACAGAAAATCCACATGCTGTTAGAACCACATCCTCATACCAGTGGAAAGCATGATAGGAACAAGAGATGCCTGGGAAGAAACAGAAGAGAGATAAAAAATGGGGTGTGCTAAGGGTGCATTTAGGGAAAGACATTTTGCCACTTACCCCCACCAGACCTGCCTTTGGAATGGGGCAAAACTGAAAGGGCAGGATTAATGAAATTCAACTCTACAGGAGTTGGAAGCTCCACATTACAGGAGCACTAGGGATATGGCCGTTCTCAGTTGCCAATCACAGCACAACAGGATATAAGCCCTGCATGTGCCAGCCACAACTCCAGTGACTGTCTGCATGTCATGGAGCTATGCCCAACATTACCTGGTTGTATGGGCTTTGACCTCATGAGATGGGACCTTTGATGAAAGGGGACCATGGTGAAAGAGCACAAACACAATGCACTTTCTGCAATAACACAGAACCACGGAGGAATCTCAAAGCTGAATTTCAATGGGTGAGTTCAGTGTAGGTTCAGTCGCCATGGCTGTCTGAAGCAGAGTCAATGTTAAGAGTTGGCATTAGAATTTCAGGTTAGCTTTTTAAAAATTCCTGTAACATATTGTTGGAAGCATCCTCTTTGAATATGTACACATCACCCCACAGAAGAGATTTGCATAAAATGTGGATATGCATATTTGTACGCATGGATACAGATTTAGAAATAGCCACTATAATTTAAATATAGTACATGTTGTCTTATTGAGGAAGGTTGTGAACAGGCGGCCAATATGCCTGCTCAGTTGGCTATCCAGGTACCTTCAAGGCTTCTGCTTTCCTTTCTTAAGGTTCTTTATCTCTAAAATCTGACCAGATATCTCTTCAGATAGAGGACTGTCCTCTGTAAAATGGACACACATGGCGACCCTAACAGGGAAGGTGAAATGGTATTCCTGAGAAATTTCAAACTTTAATCAGAGCATGATGTAGGAATTGTAGGGATGTGTTTCTAATTACTTTGTTAATATTTTGTTACCTGCTCCAAGGTGGGTAGATATTATGCATTGTACATAAAATAAAATTTAAAAAATCTGTTGGTTAATTTCATTTTCTTTTACAGATTATTGTGTTTACCATACTTTCCACCCACACCCATATGTACGCTGAATCCAGTATGGGAGTTTTTTCAATGGCCCCCCAGAGGTTGGTAATCTACAATGTAATATATTGCTTTATTAAGTACTCTCTGTTGGGAGAGAGACGGGGAAAATGTGTCCTTGTTAATTCTCCTCAACCTTCCAGTAGCTTTTGATACCAAACCTCTAGGACCACCTCTCTCCATATGAATCTCAAGTCCCCTGCAAGCATCATCTGAGGCTCTTCTTTCTGTGCCTCCTCTATAAGAGGTCCAGAGGGTTGCAACACAAGGGTGGGCCTTTTCGGCAGCAGCTCCCCATTTTTTGAATGCTCTCCCCGGGGAGGATGGACTGGCGCCTTCATTATACACCTTTAGACAACAGGTGAAAAGGTTCCTCTCCAACCAAGCCTTTGGCTGATTAACATGTTTGTGGAAGGGGAGAAAGCTTGTTTTTATTATGTATTTTGTGTTTTATGTATTTTATTTTATGTATTATTATTTATGTATTTTATTATGTATCGTATTTTATGCTGTCAACTGCCCTGAGAGCTGCTGATTAAGGGCAGTATACAAATTTAATTAATAAGAAATAATAATAATAATCAAGAATAAGAATAGTGGTCTCTGGTCAATGAAAATAGTTTTGTGCCCCTAGAGTCAGTCATGTTCATGCACCATCGGTCATCATGAAACCTGTATTTATTGTGGTGCTCCCTCTCCAACAACACTGGGTCGCCAGGCTAGTTTCTGTTAAAAGTTACTTTATGTTTTTTATTGATTTTTTTATTGCAGATTTATTTTAAAAAGCAAACAGAGAGAAAAAAACCCAAACAAAAAAATTGGAAAAACAAAAGCAAAATCATCAGCTCACCTTCACAGTGCAATAAGCATCAGTACATACATCTTAATTTACACATATAGATCAAGACAATATATGCCATTCAAATGTCTGAATAGATATCCAGATAAAGTTGATGTTTATAGAACATGTGCTCAAATGCAACAAGGACATTAAGGTCTGTTTTATAGTAGATGGTGAGTATTTATCTCAGGCCTGAAGTACAAGTTGCTTAATGACGACAAGAGGTCATAAAATCCATTTTCGTTGTCCTTCCATTAGTCCCCATACTATAGACTATAATTTGAAAGTACACAAGCACCCGCTAATATAAAGGATTTTGCCAATACAAGATGAATACAGATGGCAACTTCAGGCCAAAAATGAAGCAATCACTGGACAAGCCCACCTCATATGCCTCTATAAGACATTTCTATCATTACACCTTCATTTATTCCATGCTTAAAAGATTTGTGCCCCATGTTTTGGCAAAAGCTTCCCAGTTAGCTAACAATAAAATGATTTCATTGCAGCATTCCAGGTTTGACTCATAATTCTCACTACAGACATCTCCACCTGGTAGTAAAGGTGTTTGTGTTTAAACAGAAATAATAAATCCTGTACCTAAATAAAGCTACAAGGCAGAGTTCTCAGGAATGTTCATTGAAAAATGAAGAAGGCACTCAGAATCTTTCTTATTTCAGATTTCTGCATCCTACATTACCTGACTTTTCAAACCTGAAAAAGATTTTATTGCACGCTTCATCCCTGGCCATAGTGAGCTATTTTCTTCTCATTTTTGTGGCAAAGAAGTATGGAAATATCCACAACTATCACATCAGACACACTCAGGTATAAATTCAATGTCATATGCCAGAAACTTTGAGAAGATTTTGTTGCTCAGGGAGATTAAAGCAATGAGGATTAAGTATAATTTCCTGTAGTTTTGCAGGATGACTGCAGAAAGGATGCTGATCTCTAATTATTACTAGTTCTCTAAGCAAGTTGGGGTGCACACTGGGATATGTTACATGATAATTATAGAATTCATTCACCAGTGTTTGTTTGTTTGTTTGTTTGTTTGTTTGTTTGTTTGTTTAATTGATTAATTTGGTCCTCAAGGCAACTCACAATCAAGGCTATTAGAAAGGTTTCAAGCAGAAGGCACAACAAATAAAACCATAAAAAGTAGCATGTCCAAAAAAAAGGCGGGATTACATTAAATGCTTGGGTAAATTGGATAGTTTTCACTGTTCCCATGAACAATTTTACCCATGCATTCTCCTTTAAGATTTGTAAATGCATCATACTTCAAAAGAAATTATTTTTTACCATTGTAATCTGATTGTGATTAATTTTTATTTACCTCCTACAGGACTTGATGGCAATTGGGCTATGCAATGTCACCAGTTCATTTTTTAAAAGTTTTGCTGTCAGTTGTGCTCTTTCTACAACTGTTATTCAGGAGAAGACAGGTGGAAAAACTCAGGTGTGTTGGTTGATTGTTGAAACCCATCATTTCTTTTAGACCTCCATTAATAGGATGGGCAATCCAAAACATGTTTAACCAGAAACAAGCTCAACTGAGTTAAATAGAAGTCTGAGTAGGGTTATTTATGAGGGCTTATTTTTTCCTCTGAGGAATATGGAACTAAAATAGCTTCAGAGTCAACACGTATTGATTTTACATAAACCTATTTAAAATGGAGTGTGGATGTTGTTTATTTAATGAGAATAAATAATGGTGGAATAAAAATGTTCACCTAAAAGACAGCAAAGAAGAGACCAATCTGACTTGAGATGGAGTTTCACAATTGTAGTAACACCATCAAAAAGGTCCTATCGCTTGTTCTTGCCAGCTACACCTCTCTTGGCTACCTTATTTCCTATATCCTGTATAGTTTAAGACTTTATATGTAATAGTCATCAGCACCTTGAATTAGTCCCAGAAGCAAATTGGTTAACTACTGTATGTGAAAGGTGAAATTGGCACATCATAATTTTGCTTTTTGAAACTTCTGCTATAGATCCAAGGCTCTATACTATTACATTCTTATCAAATTAATAAAAATACCTATCCACACAAACTGAAATGTCAAGGTTTTAACCTCCATCAAAGCCACCATTTTGAATGTGTTCTCAGTAAGATGGACTGTTGTACCTGATAAAAACTTTGATTTTTTAAACCACTGAACTCAGCACTGGAGCCTCAGTACCAGAACACATTTCTAATGCAGTATTTATTTTTAATTAGCTTGCAGCTCTCATTGGAGTTTCCTTAATGTTGGCAGTTGTGTTAAAGCTGGGAACCTACTTCCAGTACCTTCCTAATGTAAGTTAATGTGAAATGCTATTTCAGTAAACATTGATTCCACACCTTTGACATATTTCTATTGTATTCTATTATATAAAAGGCACATCTTTTGGCCATGTAAATGTTGGCACATTCAATGTGTCACGGTTTTGAGGCTGTAGGGAAGATGACTGTAGCAGATAGGGCAGAATCAAACAAACAAGACATGGTCTTTCAGGACCCTGGACAGAGCACCATGGAAGGCACTGGTTCCAACATTCACACACACACACACACACACACACACACACACACACACACACACGGGAGCAGATTGCTGAGGCCCTATGAAGTTGGCAGGGGCTTCCTTACTGTTTACCCACCTCCATTATTAAAGGGCCTCTGTTGGCTGCTACAGCATGGGGAAGGTGTGAACTGCACAGAGACTGAGACTGTCTTCTGAGTCTGTGGAGTCTGGCCAAGTCACATCTTCTGACCTTAAAGATCCTGGTGGGGAGAGGTGGCTCCTCCATGTTTTTCTGTGACTTCGCAAGTGGCTGAGAGACTGCAGAGCTACAGTGCTTCCTTGAATAGCTCTCTGGGTCTGTTTCTACCACATGTAAGGAGAAGCAACTCAAGGGATTGTTAGTTTCTCCTGGAATAGCACCATCTTTCCACCTTCGGCAGAACCAGGTTAGTGGAAATACCAGCTCTGAAATTACCTGAAAGTGGTAGGAAAATTATAATATGTACACATAAGGGTAGAGACTTTAGAGTTATAAAACATGATATATTGATATAGCATTGGCTTGCTAAACAAATAAAACTGTTTGTTCCTACAAAGCCATTTTAAATGAGCTGTGTATCCTTGGCAAAAGAATAGCCAGTTATTGTTGTTTTTTCCACAGGCTGTTGTGGCTGCTATTGTACTGGTCAACATGTTCCCATTTCTTGAAAAATTTATGGATGTCCCTTTCTTGTGGAGGCAAGATAAATATGATTTTGTAAGTGTCATATGATCCACATGGGGTTGGAGAGGGGAATTAAATGGGGTATCACCTAATGTTACACCATGGCAGCGGAGGTGCAATGCCAGTGTAGATGTGCTGTCATACATATATTTGCATGTACTGCTGCTCAAGATGATTTGGGGATCCAGCTAGACAAATTGACAGAGAACTGTTGTCAGATCTCAACATCTCTTTAAAAACAAGAACACAGCCATGGGGTGTCCCAGTGTGGATCTGGACCATGGAACTGTGGGAGATGTAACTCTTCCCCCTTGTGACATTTTCCTCAATGCAAACAAAGCTTAGAAGTGTATGTAAGTTTTTCCCAGTGGTGTTAATTAACCACCTCCCAACCAGGAAGCTGTGGTTTAAGGGCTCCCTCCAAACCAGTACATATAAAACCCAAGATGTGATGCTGGTTTTGGACATCATGGGAAACTGTGGTTTAAAATGCTAGGATAGCTTGGTTGAAGCTGTGCATGGGAGGAGGGGTGAGGAGGGAGCACATAGGCACACTACTGGTTCTTGGATCAATTATTGTTTATTAAACCAAGACCATCATGACTCTGTAATGTTAACAGTGCATAGATCATTTCGAAGTTCTAGTAGTTTTGAGAACTGTACCCTAAATTCAAACACAGAATCTTCATGGTTTAAATAACCAGTACTTCAGATGTTTTATTCTTTATATACAAAAAACGGCAGAGGGGTGTCTTGTCACATTGACACTGTACTTCGTTTTATCTTCAACTTTGTCCCTGCTAAGTAGCTTATATTGCCCCTATTTCATTTTTCCTTAAAGGGAATTTGGATCGTGACCTTTCTGTCTGTAATCTGTCTTGGTCTGGATATTGGCTTGGGAATTTCTATGGGATTTGCCTTCTTCATAATAAGTGTGCGGTCACACAGGTACTGTCTCCTATGGTAGTGTTGTATTATAGGGCTACAGGTGAGTGTGTGCGGAGAAAGGGAATTATATTGCTACCAGAGTATATTAGAAAGGTGTCTAGAATGATGAATTCTATGGGAAGGGGCCACTACTCAGGATACTGTTGTGATTACAAAGAATAGTACCTGGGTTGTGACATTCTCCATATATTGATGTCAGTTGTGACAACCTAAAAGGATTATTGAAAAGAAAAGAGGAGGATCAAGAGTAGCCATTAGGGTGCCACCACAGAACCTTCCACTGCTACTTGCCAGGATGGTGAGGGTGGAGGGGCTCAGCAATACCAGGATGTGCTAATTGCTGAGTTGGCAGAGTCAATCCAGTGCTCCTGTTGGTGCACCTATGCTGGCCTGACAGTACCAACAGCCTGTGCCACACCATCCTGGTAAGCAGTAGTGATGCTGCTACTGGGAGGCTGGATCTGCAGTGGTGCTACACCAAAAGCTCTTGAGGAGGAGTGTATCCCATAAATTTAAAGTTAGCAAGTATATGAATTATATATAATTAGATATAATATATAACTATCATTTAGTTAATTAATTAAAAGTGCCTTCTCTAACTTCCTTAGCTCCTTTGTGGCCTCACTCAAGGCATACAACAAATTCTAAAATTCAAGTTTACTGGCCATGAAATATTATAATGAGTAAAGAAGCAGAGGAGAAGTAAGCAGAGTGCAAAGTGAACTAAAACACAAAATTAGCATCCAGCTGGCCTTACCCTTGAGCAAGCCATGAAGCTCAAATAATATGCCTGGAATATGCATTTTTCTTCAGTGTATATTGTTCTTCAATGCAAAGACTAGTAAAATCCTCTCACCATATATTGGGGTAGCAGGGTGGTGGAAGAGAGAGCACAAGCAATTGGGGCTTGAGACAGCGTAAGCAAGGTCACATACGCTATAAACCTTTGGAGATGGGTGCTTTGGGCAATAATTGCTTTGCCCAAATTGGGGAAGATGCATAACTTGAAAGGATCTCTTCTTGGATTCCAGTCAGATAACTAAAGAGAAAACACTATCATGTATTTGTGGTGCTTGCAATGATTTTGAGTAATGATCTAAGGAAAACAGTGAGTGGGTGGAGTGGCAGGAGTTTCTGCAAGCCAGTTAGGGAAAAAATCCTCACTGTTTTCTTTGATCTGCGCATAGCAAGGGCAAAGATAGAAGGATGATAAAACACCTTCCCTACAGATATAACTGATGCTCATACAACTTGTGGTCTGGCACTGAGCCTGGAGTAACAATATTGTATGTATTCTTATGGAGAGACATACTGCACATTTGACTAAATGCTCTGTTTCCATGCTACAGCAAGATTAGGATCAGATTTTACCTGCTCTTTTCTTATCCACTCTCCATGGAGAGACATGAAAGTAAAAAAGATAATTCAAGGGGAGCTTGTGACCATTCCATTCTTTAAAACTACATTCAAAGTTGAATAGTTGTCTGTGTCTGTCATGGTTTCTTTCCTTGGCTAAAGGTTTGGCTCTGCTCAATTTTTAAGAAGGCAATCTAACTTAACATTTTGTTTCAGAATGAAGATGTTGACACTGGGTCAGATTCCAAACACCAATATTTATCGCAGTTTTTCTGACTATGCTGAGGTAAGGGTGGGAGGGAATAAATATTCTTTGCTGTAACCAGTCCCCTTCACTAGCACACTAGCAGCTGACGCATCAGGTTGAATTAATTCCAGGAATAGTGTTGTGTATAATTACCACCTTTATGACTCGTAATGAAGAGCCATACTTGAAAAGACAGAGTTGCAGGAACCCCACAAGCATCTCTGAAAAATACACAGCATAGTGATCCTTCTGACAGGATTTAATTAACAACTATAGCTTGGTGACCCTGACATCAGCAATGAAAGCAGATTTGTAGCACAAATGTTGTGCTATGTACTCTGTTCAATCTCTGCATGGTCCAAATGTTGTTTTATATGTCTGGCTTCCTCTGGTATTAGATCATACCAAAAGTGCAAATTCTTCTTCTTTGCAAGGTGCCAGTTTATTATCAACTAATCTCAATAAAAATGTGAATTATGTAGCCAAATGGTGTCATCCGTGCACAGAAGAAAGGTATTGGTAGGACTGGGAAAAGTTTGCAGAGATAAAAATTAATCCATGGAGGAGGGAAACCCAAAAACAGTTCTGCTGTGATTCTGCATACTTAGTGGGCAATGAATGCTTGGGGCTACAGAGGAATGGTAAATTGTATTCTGAAAAAGAGCACATCAGGAATCCTGAACAGGAGCTCTGCACACTACAACATTTTGTTGCAGGTTCCACTAAGAAAGACTTAAATTTTATTTCTCTTTTTAGGCTATAGAGATTCAGGGGGTGAAAATGTTCCAGTGCTGTGCCTCCATTTCAACTGCAAATATGAAACATTTCAAATCCTACATTTTACATAAGGTAAATGGTGCCCTCCAAATGATTATCAGATAAAGAGCCTTCCAAAATTGCATTTTTCTGAATTTTAAGATGCAGTTCTCCTGTAGTGTACACAGAAGTGCATATACTGGGGCAAACTGTGCATATAATACAGTACACATATTGGTGAAAATAATATTAAAAAATGCATTCTATTAGAGAAGGTTTCTTTGCAAAAAATGTCTATATCGGGCAAAGCTGCATACCAAAGTGTGTATTAGGAGAATCATACTAAATGCTTATGAATTTTAATGAGGACTTTGACAACAACAAATAATCACAAAGATGTGGGAATGTGGAGAACCAAATTTAAAATTGGAAAAAGGAGAAAATGAAATTGGCAGGTTTGCCCTCCCTACTCAGAACCTCTGCAAGTAGACAAAGCTGGCCATATCTGATAATCCATCCTTATTTCTATTTCAGATGGACCTGAAGGCTGTGCCACTTGATGAAAATGAAATGAGAGCTTTGATCTCAGTCAGTATGTCTAGCGTTAGGCAGAAAAAGGATTTAAATTGTACCTGTGTTTGTGAGCCACCTGAACCATTAGCCAGGGTGAGAGATTTTGTTCTTTGTTTGTTTTACATAGAACTCTCTTAGAATTCCCATACAGGTGTCACTTAGACAATTCCTTCCACCTTGCCTAAATCAAAAGCCCACACCTGCCTGGTGTATACATCTACACATCACTCAGTGAAAAATACCTAAGCTCTGGTTATCTCTCGCTTTAACTACTGCAATGCGCTCTCTGTGGGGCTACCTTTGAAGATGACCCAGAAACTACAACAAATCCAGAATGTGGCAGCTAGACTGGTGACTGGGAGCGGCTGCCGAGACCACATAACACCGGTCTTGAAACACCAACATTGGCTCCCAGTACGTTTCCGAGCACAATTCAAAGTGTTGGTGTTGACCTTTAAAGCCCTAAACAGCCTCAGTCTAGTATATCTGAAGGAGCGTCTCCACCCCCATCATTCTACCCGGACACTGAGATCCAGCGCCGAGAGCCTTCTGGCGGATCCCTCACTGCGAAAAGCCAAGTTACAGGGAACCAGGCAAAGGGCCTTCTCGGTAGTGGCACCTGCCCTGTGGAACGTCCTCCCACCAGATGTCAAAGAGAACAACAAGTACCAGACTTTTAGAGGATATCTGAAGGCAGCCCTGTTTAGGGAAGCTTTTAATGTTTGATGCATTACTGTATTTTAATATTTTGTTGGAAGCCGCCCAGAGTGGCTGGGGAAGCCCAGCCAGATTGGCAGGGTATAAATAATGAATTATTATTATTATTACTACTACTATTATTATTATTAGCAGCTCCATTTACCAGTTTATATAAAGCATGGCATTCCTTAGGGCCAAACTAGATGTTCAGTGGAGGAATACGTGAAGAAGAGATGCCTATCCTACGTGGTGCTTACATGATTTTCTCAAAGTGTAATTGAGCTAATGGCCTCTAATGCAAGCAGACCTCTATTCCCTTGCTGTAGTGGTGGGAGCTGGTCCCACTGTGAGCCATTGAAAAGGCTTTTTGTTGTTGACGCTTCAGTGCAAGCAGAAAGCCTCTATGCTGCACAGGAATACTGTGCATGTAATAGGGAAGGGAAGAAAACTTTCAATCCCTTCTTCTCCTTTAGGTCAACAGAGTGGGTTTTCCATTCCCATTATAAATGCACCAAGGTTTTTATTTTATGTATTTAGACATTTGAGCTTTGGTGGCTTTGCAGACCTACAGCACTCAAACCTATATGTCAGAATGAAAAATCCACATTAGTTTTTCCATCCAATACCTGGATCATAATTCCTGTTGAAAATCACCCCACAGTAAATGGGACAGGATCAGATGCTCAGCATTTCTCATCCAGTTCACTGTTTCTTTTTCTATTGACATTAAACTCAATGCAATGGTGTTTTTACAAAGATAGTTTCTAAAATTAATATGCTTTTGATAGCACCAAGAGGCATGATTAACAGTGCCTCCCTATGCATATCCACTCAGCAGCAAGGCTCAGTGAGTTCAGTGAAATTTGTGTGTGGGATTGCAGCCTAAATTGAGAATGGCAGAATTCTTGGGTGCGTGACGGTTTTTCTTGCTTTAGCCAGACTATGCTTATATATCTTTGTAACACAACCATAGTTTTCTTAAACATATTTTAACAGGAGAAAGGAAAAATGCATAAATGAAGCTGAGTATTGTCCTAGCCTGTTCTAGAACCTCATCTCTCCTGCGTTTCTAGGTACCTTACACAGAGAAACTTCTAAGGCGGGTTCGTACAGCTAATGAGATATCATCTGCTTCTTCTTTGGCATTAATACGCTGGTCAAGAATTGAGAGCAGATACCCTTCTGAGATTCATTACATAGAAAGGGAAACAGGACAGGAGTATGTAAAGAGGAAAGAAGATCTCAACAGGTTATGGTTTTGCTCAAACCCCCCTGTCACGAGATCCACAACTCATTTGCACCCACTTGAATCAGAGACATCCACTTACATGATCCACACCATTATTTTAGACTTCAGTATGGTGCACTTTGTTGATCTACAAGCTTCCTATCTGTTACGAGAGGTAAGTTGCCTGAACTATTGAAGCTTAGTGGTTTTTATTTAGCTATAGCATTCATTTAAACTAGTGCTCTCTTGCACTCGTGCTCTTATTTTTAAAGGCCCTTTAAAAAATAATAATATGGGTGGTCATGAACACGTTATACGAGAGTAGAAGCAAGATCGGCTGCAAGCAATGTGGCAAAACTAGGTCTTGGGAGAAACTAGAATGATTCAGATAGCCAGTTTCCTACCCATAATGGTGGTGGTGGGGGGAATATTTTAATACAATAGCTTTTCAGTTACTTAAAGGAGGATTGATGTGCAATATGATCCTGCCACATGTTTAAGTCCCAAGACCACTTACATTCAGCAGGTGAGTTTTTCAGGCTTGCAGGAAATGTCTTGGTAGCCAAATGTTTGATAAGTTTCTTAAGAATTGAATTATGTATAAATGCAATTACAAAAAAAAAGATGATGGGGAAACTAGGAGCATAACTTGGGCTTCTAGATACAAACTAAATTGATGTTTGCCAAAAGTGTTAGAATGTCAGCCTGCCTGGATTAAGGATGGGAGGAAGGATTAAAGAACACCCCCCCCCCAACATTAAGAACCACACAGGGGTCAGATCAGATTAAGAACATAACTGAGTCAGAAGAGGGGGAAAAAACTCCACAAAACTGAAAAAGCAAGTACAGTCATATTAGCATGAAGCATTGAAAATGAACGTCCTAAAGCTTAAGAATTGGAAACAACAAAAGGTAGTTAAGAGGGGTTGAAAGAAGTTACATCATCAAAGCAATAGTCATTTTGCTGAAAAGATGACTCAGAAAAGAACAAATATCACTGTGGCAAATTGCCCAACAATATATGCATTTCACTAACATAGGTTTTCATATGGACTGTAAACACATTACTGCTCACCTAATGGGCTACAGATATGACCTTTCTGTTTTTCATGCCTTTCCACCATTTAGTACCCATTCATTCCTCCAGTTATTTGTATACCTGCCTTTCATTATTTGTGCACAGCCTTTCATTAAAAAAAATACCAAAAGCAAGGGGGGGGGGCCAAAACCATCTTATCAAATGATTCCTCTGATTACTAGGAAGTAGGGATGTTGGAAGGCATCGTTTTCCATTCTGCTCTGTATTCGTCACATACAGTACTGTGTTCATTCCGCTGCAGTGCTTCTTACACTAAAAAAAACAACTATACTATTTGTCTCTCTGTCTTCTGTAGCAAAATTACTTAACTTACATAATTTATGCATAATTTTTGCTCTCTATGTTATGCCACCCCGTTGCAGAGGGAACACAATGACAAGCGGAGGAAGGAATGTAATCAATTCCATATTGTTTGCTGGGATGATTTCCATTCTGGATGTGGGACAAATAAGCAAACACTGGCAATTTCTGCTCCCACTCCTGTTTTTGTTGGAATTCTCCAACATCCCTACTGGGAAGGGAGCAGTTTGCATCCCCCATCAGGGCTCTGAATTAGGTGGAGAGCTTTGAACTTCTCTGCCCACCCCTGCACCATTTCTGCTTTAAATTGTTGCCAGTATTGGTGGCATGCCAGGAAAATTTGCTTGGGATTCAGAATCAGGCCCCAGAACCAGGCGTTAGTCACCCCTGATCTAGAGACTGAAAACATCACCCATTTTAATACATTGTTTCCCTTCTACAGCTGTGTCACACATTTCAGAATATTGGCATCACACTCCTGATAGCTGCCTGTCATCGTGAGTATAGTTGCTGCACTTTTAAAATTAGCAATTTTGGATATTGTTTGTATGATTAATGCTGTTGTAAAGCCACATCTTTTAATCATGCTGTTTTGTGTGATTATTCTTTCTTTCTTTTTAATCTTATAGCCACTGTGATAAGGACCTTTGAAAAGCATGACTTTTTTGACCAGTGTGTTACCAAAGCACGGTTCTTTCCAACCTTACATGACGCAGTACTCTATGCAGTGGAGCCAGAACTCTTGGAAGAGACGGTGCCAGTAGAACCTAGTATTATCCTGCCTGAGGAAGTGTTGGCTGAAGTAACTCTAAATGAGGAAAAGGTATAATAGTTGGTTGAGACCCGTGATCAATGTAATGACCTGACAAATGCTAATCCAGAAAAGAAGTCTGATCATTTCAACTAGGAGTTACATAAATGATTTGTTTCAGTGGCGTTTTTAGCAGTAAAAGATCTTTCCAGATGAATTATTAAGCCCAGTAGCATAGAACATTCTATCTGTTTCCTGCAATAGGGAATCAGTCCCAAATATTTTGCTGCTAGGAAAAATAAATACTCCCCCTTTCTCCTCTACTAACACCTAAATTGTGAGTACTATGTGAAATGCATGGGACGTGGGTGGCACTGTGGTCTAAACCACTGAGCCTAGGGATTGCCGATCAGAAGGTTGGCAGTTCGAATCCCCGTGACGGGGTGAGCTCTCGTTGCTCGGTCCCTGCTCCTGCCAACCTAGCAGTTCGAAAGCACGTCAAGTGCAAGTAGGTAAATCGGTACCACTCTGGCGGGAAGGTAAACTGCGTTTCCGTGTGTTGCTCTGGTTCGCCAGAAGCGACTTAGTCATGCTGGCCATATGACCTGGAAGCTGTACGCCGGCTCCCTCAGCCAGTAAAGTGAGATGAGCGCCACAACCCCAGAGTCGTTCACGACTGGACCTAACAGTCAGGGGTCCCTTTACCTTTACCTTTACCTTTATGTGAAATGCACAAGTGTCAGGGATACCTGCTAACTAGTGTAATTTTTTGATGGGGGGGGGGAATGCCCTGAGAGCAGCCTCCGATGGTCTGTCACCCCAGGCACCTTTGGCCCAAGCTGAATCTGACACCAAAGTTTAACCAGGCTGGGAGTAATATGCCTGTGGCAATAACCAGCTGACTGTCAACCCTCCCTTCTCCTGTGCAAGTGGGTGTGGTTTGGCTAAAACAGCCTTATGGGCCAATTGGGGAGGCAGGGTGGGTCAAAAGTAGCCCACAGGCTTGGATTTCCTCACTCCTGCTTTAGATATAGTATCTTCTCCCTGGGACCTCACATTTAATTTTTCCGTGCATTTTGGAAGACCAGGGGGCTAACACATGTAGTCACATAATGTTCTGAAGCCTATAAATGCCAGCAGCTTTGTTTCCTATTGTCCCTGTGATCATGATGTTCAATATTAGTATGCTGCCCAAGGCTGGCCATATCATTCACCATCAGGTAAAATGAAGTGCTGGTGTCAGTTGATGTGTTGCAAAATTTTTGATAAAGGTACCAGTGTCCAATTCAATAGAGTCAAAGAATTGACAGACGCAGCAAATGGAGAAAAAGAAGGTGAGGTTTATTGCTGAGCAATAATTGACCCAGTGGAATCCTTTCCAAAAGACTGGGCCCAGAGCATTGTATATCTGGGGTTTTATACCTGAGTACAGCATCACAGATCATGACATAATCAAATACAATCGCGAACGCCAGCAAAAATAAGCTAATGAGCGCATTCAAGCCTGGCTCCTGACCGTACAAAGAGTTCTCCTCCCAACTTCTGCTTTTTCAGTCTGAACACCAGACCAACCTTTCCCCTAGATTCATCGGTGCAGAATGACCGCTCCCCGCTTAAAACGGGGGGCGCCCTTTGCGTGGACGCGTGCAGCCCCTAGATCTGGAGCGGCTCCAACAGCATAGGCTTGGCCTTGCCTTCCCTCAGGTGGGATACCTGGAGGTCTCCGCCTACCTCAGTCAGTTGTCCAATCCCACCTGGGGGAAGCGTTGCCAAGGAGACCAGGCCAGGTAGGGGAGGGATTACCTGAACACCAGACCAACCTTTCCCCTAGATTCATCGGTGCAGAATAGAAACTTAAGGCAAGGAGGAACTCTCCCCAATGACCATCTGTTCATTTAAGGACATCGTGGTTAGCACCTTCCTGTTTTGTGTACAGACTTAGTCTGGACAAGAGGGGGGAGATGTACCAGCATCTCAGATTTATAGCTTCCTCTTTTGTAGAGAGCAAGAAAGTACTGGGGCAGGGTTCATTCTGGAAACTTGCAATTTCAAGCAATTTTGCTGTTAAGCTAAGCAAAAGCTTTTATGATTCAATGGATTATAAAATCACTGTAAAACTCTGGTTGTGTGTGAATATATGTGAATATATTGATAACTGATAACTGATTACATGGATAACTGATTATATGAATAACATAAGGGTAAAATTCCTCCAGACCCTGCTTCAGATGCTGTGGGTGGAGAGAAGTTGTACAAGTGCAATGTGTGTGCAGGGGAAGATACAGTCCTATCACTCGGAAAGTAAGATTTCGCTGCCAGCACAACCAGACCATGTGCATGGAATGGGAATGAGAAGGTGTCATCTTATCCTTTGCCTTGGGCTGCAAAACATATTGGCCTGACCTTGCTGCTGCCAGCCAGCTGCCGCGGCCTGATGGCTCCTCCCTCCTGTGCACATGAAATACTCTTGGAAACACTTGGACTAACCGTTCTTGAAATAGCATGTTCACATCCAAATATGACTAAATGCATGGGCTAAATTTATTGAGTCAGGATTTCACTGCTAGTCCTGACCCCAATATCACCATGTCATTAGGCCCTATCTCTAATGTCTGCATATTCAGCCAAAAGGTGTCTATTTGTACAGTCCTGATGTTGCAGGACTTCTGAACATGTGGAACACCTGTGTACAGCTGAACATGCAGGGCCATTCCTTTGCAGGTGTCCCACTCAACGTGGGACCAATAGGGCATGTCAATATTGTGGGTTGGGCCACAGCGCATGGTTCCCCTCCCCATCTACATGTTTAGTTGACATGTAGCGGGAGACCTAAATAGGGCTTCTGCCTTATAGGATAGTACACACTTTCCTGTTTCTCATATTCAAGCCCTACCCCCCTCTTTCATGTTCTCTTCTCATTCTCCGTTCTAGACAGAGCAGCTCATAGTTCAGAATGTCACTTGTTCTGTTTTAACACAGTTTCTGATAGACCATAGCGAATCTCACAAGATCTGAACATCCCATATAAATACAGGGGAATGTTTTGCATAAACATCCTCAAGCCCAATCTAGAAGTTATATTCAGATGCTGCTGCACTCAACTTTCATCATCCTTGGTGATTGGCCATGCTGGTTGGGTTAATGAGAACTGGAGTCCAAAATCATTTGTAGCATGACCACTTCCCCACCCACTGTGGTTAGGGTTTCCCCTTCTTCCATCACCCATTCTTGAGCCCTGCCTGGAAGGGGACATATTCAGGGCAGAAAATGCTTCTTGGCATCAAGCTAGCCTGAGAAGAATATCATAAAAGCAGCCTTTAGGAATCAAGCTGCCTGTTTACTCTGCATTGCCCAAAGAGAACCCAAGAGATCTGGACTAATATGCAGTTAGTAAGGCACAGATTAGCCGTTGTGTCAACAGGAGTTATTTCTAAGTAAGTGTGAAAAAGATGGTAGCTTTCAGAAATTCCCTCCTCTCTGGAGGTTGCCTGTGGTCTTTTAATAGGACAGACTGAGCTTCTTTATTTTAACTTCCTCAACTAAATTGCAAGTTTGTGGAGTTATGGCTTTCTGCAACTGTGCATGGGCATGGGGACTCCTACGAACATATAAGATGTAGTACCTTTTTGGCAACCAATTGGATGGACCAGCAACATTAACTGGGAATATAATATATATATAGGCATTGTGCATTTTTGTGTGTTTCAGGATAGGAGTCAACACTCAGGGAGGAGTCCTCATTCAGATAGGAGGAGCATGCAGTCCAATGGGAACAGAGAAACTACCTCAATCAAAAGTGCACAGAGCGAAACTTACATTGATGAGCCCATATCAGATCTTTTCCGCACTTATTCTCTCCAGAGTGATATAGAGGCACTCCCTCAGCATGAAACATCTCCCATTGAGGAAGATGAAGATGATCAAGATTGGGATGGAAAATGGAAATATAACAGTGATGTCTAAATTATGAGATCTATTAGAATTAGCTACATTAAAAAATGGTGCATATGTGACATGATTCAGGTCTGTACTGCTCCTTTTTGAAATTCTGCATTTAAATTAATGTTGTTAAAATAGCTAACCATTTTTCCCTGACATTGCTGAAGGAAATGCTGTTGTATATACAGAGCAGATCAGAAACACATTGAGAAAGAGTGAGAGAAATGAAATGAACTATGACACTTAGAACCATTAATTAAATTGTTTAATTTCCAAAGCTTTTGTGCATTTTGCCATGTGTTATTGTTGAGTGGCTTTTCACAAAAAAGACTCTCTACTTTTAGTCTCCGGAATGTCTAGAAAAGGAACTGTCTTGTAAGAAGCTGTGCTGCTGAGAAACCTTAACTAACCCTCCATTAGAGCCTATTTTGAACAACTGAATGAGCAAAACAGAAGCCATGAAAGACCCATTGGTGCCCAAATAACAGTACCATGTTTCTCCTCTGCTGGCAATAGTAGTGGATTCTAAGGGTGTGCACCAGATTCATTCAGACCAATCCCAAATTGAGCTGGGGTGCCTTAAGATTTAGGACTTGTCAAAGGTGAAACAGAATCTGTACGAGACCGCACAGCTTTGGCAATGCAGTGAAAATCTCTGGTTAGCGCAATGGTGGATCTGGAGTTCTTTTGAGAGACAGCCGTGTGATCTCTTCCAAGAGCATCCTGATAAAGGGGGTGGAGCTTGCTATGTCCTAATATATACCAAGAAGACAGATGCATCAGGAATTTAAAATGAGAGAAAAGGGAGAAGCATGAGTTGCTGTGGATAATGAGAAGCCTTTCACCTTTAGACTGAGATATAAGTATAGTATGTAGGTGAAAGATTCGTGCTAAAAGCAGGAAGTGATTTCCATTATTGCTATCTATATTCAAATTTACACCAACTCAATAGCTCCCTCGTGCCCTTTTGCCTACTTCATGATGAGTACCAGGCAAAAACATAAGAAAAACAGCAGGGGGGAAATGAAACTGTTTCAGCTTGCTTACTTTGTGCATTGTTTGCAGTGATGTACTTCTAAATAAGCATTGCTGAAGTCGAGTATTTAGTGTCACTGGACCCATGCTGTGGAACACACTTCCAGCACAGATGCAGCAGGTATCCTCACTTTTAATTTGCATTTCTTGAAGACCTTTTATGCCAATAGTCCTTATGGAGCTTAAAAGTTTTATTGAGCAGCCCGCCATTTTAGTGATTGTTTTGTGTTGCATTTAAAGATTTTTACATTGTTGAACACTGCCTTGATGTTTTGTGAGAGGGTGGTGGTTGTTGTTGTTGGCTTCCATCTGTCTTGGGAGACTGGAGGAGTACGCCTTTGCAGGTGAGGTTAAGCTGTTAGAAAGCTGCAGCGCCTGCTGTGGCTGTAGAGGCCAATGTGGGAGAGACCTGTTTTGTTGCAGCTGGGACAGATGAAGGCCAATGGCATAGCGTGGGGGGTGCAGGGGGGGCCGGCCGCACCGGGCGCAACATCTGGGGGTTAGGGTTAGGGGGCGCAAATCCAAGGGTTAGGGGGCACAAATCCACGGGTTAGGGGGCGCAAATTACTTGCCTTGGCCCGGGTGCTGACAACCCACGCTACGCCACTGATGAAGGCATCCAGTTTTGCTGCTGCAGATGCACCTTGGGGTTTTTCTCTCTCTGTGCTTCTTCCAGTGGTCATTTCTCCTCTGCCTGTCTCCAGGCTCCGTGTTTGTCTGCAAGGGATTTCAGCATGTTCCTGATGGTTGTAAGTTGCCCACAACTCACTTCCATAACGCAGCGTGCTCAACATACAGACCTGGTTGACTTTCATCTTGTTATTGGACATTAGGAATACCTTATAAATAAAAATCTATTGTATTTGAAGGTGAGAAGGTTAATGAACCCCTGATGTTGTAGGTGACGCCATTAGGTCCTGTAAGAGTTGGCATGGTGAGTTAGCAGCTGGGTCTGCCACAGGGTCCTTGTGTCTGTCTCTCTGTTACATAGCCTGTAGTTGCTGGCATGAAGTGGACTGAAGTAGCTGCCTCAGGCGGCAGAATCCCATGAGCCAGTACTCCCATGGACACCCAGCCCTGCTGCTGCCAGGGAAGCTGTGGCAGCTTCCGGTGAGATATTGCATGATCTCATAGAACTCTTGTGAGAGCTCCCTAAGATCTCACCGGAAGCTGCTGCTGCACGCCCCCCCCCCATGAGATGGTGAGGCAGGGCTGAAGTGGAGGGGGGGCGGCATCCTTACCGTTTTGCCTCAGGTGGCAAAACAGGCTAGGGTGCTACTGGTTGCCTGTGAGCAGCACTTTTTAAGTTGGGGGAGCTGTCTGTAAGCAAGTCAGGTCAGCCATTCAGAGTCTGTGTGAGGGATGTATCACCATCCAGATTAGGCTATGAGATGAGAGCCAGTGTGGTGTAGTGGTTAAGAGCAGTAGACTTGTAATCTGGTGAACCAGGTTCGCTTCCCCGCTCCTCCACATGCAGCTGCTTGGGCTAGTCACACTTCTCTGAAGTCTCTCAGCCCCACTCACCTCACAGAGTGTTTGTTGTGGGGGAGGAAGGAAAAGGAGATTGTTAGCCGCTTTGAGACTCCTTAGGGTAGTGATAAAGCGGGATATCAAATCCAAACTCTTCTTCTTCTATAAATCACAGGTGATACATTTGAGTGGTTTTAACTGTAAGTAACATATGCCGTGACAACACACCTGAGCTACATTGCCATTTTCTACTGATCATTGTGTAAGATTTGGTGTTTGGGGCTTTGGGAACACAGGTGTAAAGCTCCCTTCCTAGAGATGGGCTCCTGGGAAACAGAGCTCAGAGATGCCCCCTACAGGTTGACAGACTAGGGTGTTGCAGGAGGATCATCCCGCTTGGTGGGAACCTATTGTATGTCTTTTATTTTGAGAGGGGGGCTTATTCAAAAGGGTAAAATTGTAAAATAGCAGGGTCCACTGACAAAGGGTTCCTGACAAGTAATTCAGTTATAGAAGAGAGTAGGCAGGTTGCAAATTTGTCTTTCACCAATTTGGGTGCCCTCTATAATATTTTGTGGAGGGAGTAAGGGAGGAGTGTCCAAAGTATTAATCAGCAGGATCAATGAATAATGGTCACTTTCAACTCTGTTACTAGGCAACAAGTTATTATGGGCCAAGCTATTATGAAAAAACTTGGTCCCTCTCTTCAAGGTGCTTGATTCTTTTAAGATTCTAATGGATCACATTCAAGCAAACTGTGTGTAATGTATGGAAGTTCGCAAACATCTGTTAAAATGATGTAGGAATCTCCTTTTATTCTGGTTCAGTCAACAAAAATTCTCCATTCCTTTCACCAGTGGTTATAAACTGACATACAGTATGTACTTCCTTTTCTGAGTCAAGTCACTAAATTCCAACAACATGAATTACAACTGAAGGAAATCTATGGATGCTTCCAGAGAACAACAAAAATATTTTTAAAGCCCTATGTGAGCTCTAATTCACTGTTTGAGCATTACCTATTTTGTATCCCATGGGAAGCCAGTTTGGAGGCTTCCAGATGTTGTGAACTTCAATTCCCCTCAGTCACAGTTAGCATGACTAATGGTGAGGGACGAGGCAAGCTGTAGGCCTCAACATTCAGATGCCACCAGGTTGGTTACCTGTTCTATGTGAAGGGGAAGCAGCTCTTTCAGTGGCACCTACCCATCCCATGCTGAATCTGGAGAAACTTGGTGAAACTCACAACCCTTTCTAAGACTCCCTGTGTAAGTGGGGTGAAAGCCTTAAGTTGTTCTCTGATGTAGGTGTGCACAGCTGAGAAAGCTTTTCGAACATCTGCAAAGTTTCTGTTTCACCAGGCTTATCAAGGCAAGAGGCAAAGATGATTGAAATCTTTTGTCAGTTTCAGTAATGATTTTTTTAAGGGTAGATGCCTCTGGAAATTGAGAGGGCCAGAAAGGTAGGAAACCAAAAACACATGCCATCAAGAACATCACCAACCACACCTCTGCTCTAACAATGCTAAATTTCAGTTCACACCTAAGAGGACTTTGCGGCAATTGAAAGGAAGTTGCTTATTATTATTATTTTTTTAAATCACAATAAATCAGCACATGCAAAATGCTGAATGACAACAGACAGAACACAGGAATGCAACAGTTTGGGATTAATGGGTCCAAATGTTTCCTTCCATTCACAAAAATAATAATAATTTGCAGGAAAAATCTCATTTTCATTGAATAGAACTACAGTCACAGGATTCTTAGATCCATCCTAGTGTATGGATTCTCAGGGATAAAGGAATGTGACTGGTGTGAGTGCAAGCAAATACAGATAGTGTCAATGTGCTCTTGTTTCTCAGCATAAAAACTGCATCTTAAAACCACACACAGGTTAAGATCTATTATACCTGTTCTGGGTTGCATTTCATAATTGCCCTTGATGAACAATAATAATAATAATAATTTATTATTTGTACCCCGCCCATCTGGCTGGGTTTCCCCAGCCACTCTGGGCGGCTTCCATAAAAACCAAAGATACAATAAAATATCACAGATTAAAAACTTCCCTGAACAAGTTCATGATAGGGTAGCTATTAGTAATATTTCTCTAGGAAATCCTAGAGTGCTGAGGTTATTTGCCTACAGAGAGATCCAAATCTGTTCTTCACCTCACCACAATCAATAAGTGACAAGTGACTTGAAATGGGAAATAAACCCCAGACCTTTGGTGTGTTTCCCCTGAGAAGAGAACCAGTTCCTTCTGGGTTGAATAATGGATTGAATGCAAGACCAAAAAATAAAATACAGTATTGTACTTGGAGGATGGAGGTAACTCATGTTGATGGAATTCATATTGACAATTTTTTAAAATTACATTTTCTTTTAGGAATGAGAAGAGTGAAAATAGTGGTCCAAATTATAATCAGAGGTTCAAGAATTAGTGGGGTGTGTGGGTGTGGGTATGGGTGTAATCACAGTTCATCTTTTTTCTTCAGGATGATATTCCTCACAAGTTCAGTGATGTGAGGTTTTATTTCCTCAATAGTGACAGTAGAGTCCCAAGCCTTGACCGTTTTCCCATTTGGATCTACAAGGTATTTCCAGAAATTCCAGGTTGGCTCCTCACCAGTGGAATCTACATAGGAAGGGGAAATGACATATAATTTGATTATTATTCAGTTATAAAGAAAAAAGATACTAAAGATGGATTTGATTGTCAAAATCAATGCAGAAGTTAAGCAAAACAAAAATATAGGCTAAGCAAAATCTTTGGAAAAACTATGGGCACACCACACATTTAAAGAACATCCAATCTACTTTCTTATTATTATTATGTATACTGCTCTATACCCGTAGGTCACAGGGCAGTTCACAACATAAAATTACTATATATGTAAAAAAACAAAATAAATACATAAAAATAAGAGCAAAAACAAATCAATAATCCCCTCTTCCACAAACACATTTAAAAGGGCATCGTGTCAATCAGCCAAAGGCATGGTTAAAGAGGAATGTCTTCACCTGGCAGATGATGGTATATGGTGCCAGCTGAACCTCCCTAGAGAGAGCATTCCACAAATGGGGAGCTGTTGCAGAAAAGGCCCTTTCTTGTGTTGCCACCCTCTGGACTTCTCGTGGAGGAGGCACATGAAGAAGGGCCCCAGAATATGATTTCAGGGTCCAGGTAGATTTATATGGTGAGAGGCGGTCCTTAAGGTATTGTGGTTGTGAGCCATTTAAGGCTTTCTAGGTCAAAACCAGCACTTTGAATTAGCCCTGGAAACTAATTGGCAGCCAGTGCAGTTGAGCCAAGATCAGTGTAATATGATCAAACTGTCTTGCCCCTGTGAGGATGTGATTTAAATCACATGGCTTCCAAAGCACATGATCCAACATCTTCAACAAACAATAGTTCCCAGGATTATTTGAGGGAAATCATGGATATGTATTAAATGTATGGTGTTGATCTGCTATAAGGGCTTATCCACCCTTCCTCTTGTATTGCTGCTTTCCCTCAGAGAAAACCTTGTGGGACACGATGCTGAGGTTTAGTATTTTTATCCTTAATGCCCAAAACTTTATTTTCATTGACTGCTTCTGCGAATAATCAGGAGCTGGAGCATGCAAACCCTTTCTCTGGGTACAAGCTATCAGCCTTCTTCTAGGGAATCTCTGGATTTCTCTCATCCTGCTTTCTGTTGAGCTGAAGAGATCACTTAGCAATTCTTTCAGTCATTCTGCTTCTGGTAGAAGGCTAGAGGCAGGATGAGTTTCCTCATCTTATAATTCTCATTTTTGTAGGGGCGCTTTCAGACTGTCGCTATTCTTGGGTGAGATTCAGTCACATACCAACCAATCCAGGTTGCTCAGTTATAGTTGATTGGGAAGTCCTGTGCAATAAATCCACTTCCCCAAATGACTGGACTTTTTTGCAATAAGGAAAGTGATGGGGAAAGTGTGGGATGCACTGTTGTCTAACCTCCCTGTAAATAAATCTGGATAAATGTTCAATAAACAGTTGTTCATCCGGACACAGTCCAGGAGGCATAAGCTCCAACTGTTGCTTACATTCAAAAGACTGCACAAACGATATCTGGAAAAGTTTAAGTGGAACCTGTAGAGGAGGCACACATCTGTGATTTGAATGTTTTTGTACTACTTTGATTTGAAAGACAAGGCAACTAAACCTCAACTGAATTCCTGTCATTCCTATTGAGTTCCTGGGAGATAGAAAAAAAGAGGATAGAACATAATCACAACAGATGCTCTAGAAAGAGATTGCCTTTTCACCATTTAACCTTGACTGAATTGAAGAACTAGCCCTTACACCTTGCTGAATATTGCCAACCTCCCTGCCGCTCCCCCCCCCCCATCTGAAATGGCACCGCTTGCTATCATAAATCATCTATGACTTTGGGGGCAAAACAGATTCAATGTCAGCCGCTTTAGAATGCCTGCTGTACTCACCAATTAAATATTTGAAGGCTGGATTTGCCCCGGTGCCCTTGACTGCTATCTTGCTGAACATGGGAAAGGTGACTCCATATGTTTTCCTGGCAAAACTCTCAATTTCTTTGTTGGTGCCTGGTTCTTGAAGTCCAAATTGATTACAAGGGAATGCCAGCACGTTAAAATGATATGAGCCAAGTTCTCTCTGCAGCTGTTGAAGGGCTTTGTAGTGGCTGTCTGTATAGCCACACTCACTTGCAACATTGACAACTAAGGCTACCTAAAGGGAAAATAACAATGAGAAGGAGACATATTATTTCCTTCATTTATTAGATAGATAGCTGGACAGATGATAGATATAGATCCCTGCATTTAAAAAAAAACCCAGGGCAATTCATAGCACTATAAATACATCCTCACTAAAATTCAAACATTAAAATACAGCAACCAATATTTGCAACAATGCCCACAGTAAGCCAGACCTAGCTACAGACTTGGCATTAATGACCAGATAATGCCCAGATAAACAAATGAACCTTCAGCAGGCATTGAAAACTCATCCCTGTTGCTGCTTGCTTTGCTTCAGAGGGGAGGTGATTCCATAAGCTGGGTGCCACAACAGATAAGGCCCTCTCCCAGATTGCTGCAATATTGATTTCAGCAGGAGAGCCTCTGCAGATCTCAGTGAACAGGTAGGTCCTTCACACAACCTGGCCTTGGCCTCCATGAATTTCTTTAATCCTCTTTTAAAGCCATCTGAGTTGGTGGCTATGGCAACCTCTTGTAGGAACGAATTTCATAGTCTGATTACGTGCTGCATAAAGAAGTGCTTTTTGTTTGTCCTACAACATTCAGCTTCATTCAGTGTCCACAAGTTATAGTGTTAAGAGAGAGGAAGATAAACCTTTGTTGATCCACGTTCTCCACGTTGTGCATAATTTTATAAATATCTGCCATGCCACTTCTTGTTTTCCTTTTTTTAAACTAAAAACTCCAAAATGCTGCAAGCTTTCTTCACAGGGGGCTCATTCTATTCCCTTGGTATTTTGCTTGTCCTTTTCTGAACCTTTTCAAACTCTATGATATCCTTTTTAAGGTGAGGTGGCCAAAACTGTACACAGTATTCCAAACACAGTTGCACCATAGATTTATAGAACAGCATTACGATACCAGCAGTTTATTTTTAATTTCTTTCCTAATGATCCCCAGCAGAGAATTAGCCTTTTTCACAGCTACCACACACTGGGTCAACATCTTCACTGAGCTATCTACAACAACCCCAGAGAGGTCACTCAGTACAGTGGTACCTTAGGTTAAGTACTTAAATCGTTCCAGAGGTCCGTACTTAACCTGAAACTGTTCTTAACCTGAGGTACCACTTTAGCTAATGGGGCCTCCTGCTGCTGTCACGCCGCCAGAGCACGATTTCTGGTCTCATCCTGAAGCAAAGTTCTTAACCTGAAACACTTTCTGGATTAGCAGAGTCTGTAACCTGAAGCGTATGTAACCCGAGGTACCACTGTAATGATTTTGTTGACTGTCTGATACATATTGTTATACTACGGCAACAACTAGAACCCCAGCCCTATCTGCAGAAAATTCCCTATAGAGCATTCAGAAATTCCATGGATTCCATACATCTCTGAGGGCAGACCATTCTGATGGGTCCCTACCCCTGTAGGAGAATACACCTGCCCTGGGACCAAACCTCACCAGGAAATGGTCTGAGAAGGATAACGGAATTTCTCCAGCCCTCCTTTTCCAGACCTATCTCTTTCATCTCCTGGGGCAAGAGTTTTATTGAAGACATGCCCTGCTCTATGCATCAGGTCAATGACAAATAGAGACAGTTTCATGGTTGTTATGGAGTCCCAAGCAGGCCCACTTAAGGCAGCCTTGGCACAAATGTATGAGTTAATTAGCAGTAATGTAGTTGCACATTTTGAAGTGCAGGTCATCATGACACAGATTTCCCTCTATTTTCAATGTTCTGAAGAGGAAGGCATTAGCAGACTTAGGAATTGCCACATTTTTCTGAAGTATAAAATATATTTGGGGGGGGGAGAAAAAAAACTAAAATAGACCAAAAAGTATCCTCAGTGGACATGGAATGATGGCTGACTATTGGCATGGGAGAACAGAAAACTGGATGAAGATTCATGAACTGGACTGACTGGAGTACTCAGCAGTGCAAATTCTTG
This sequence comes from Podarcis muralis, assembly GCF_964188315.1. Taxonomy (NCBI): domain Eukaryota; kingdom Metazoa; phylum Chordata; class Lepidosauria; order Squamata; family Lacertidae; genus Podarcis; species Podarcis muralis. The sequence goes on from NC_135659.1 coordinate 46,012,012, forward strand.
TTGCAGGACTCATGTGTATGCGTGTGCGCACACATGTGTGCAAGTAACATTCTTGTGTGTGTGTGTGTCTCTCTCTCACACACACTTATTTTCTCGTTCAGGCGACCAACGTGACATTGATAAATGTACTATTTACAATGAGATGTAGTTTCATCTCTGAAGCTAAGCAAATCTAGATCTGAACAACAGCTGAATTGAGAACTTCCTGAGAGTCCCATGTATGCAGATATCAGGTTCTTGGAGAGATCCACCTAGATACTTCGCTCCTTCATTGCCCCCCTGGTGGTCCCCCCCGGTGCCACCCTTGTTGTGACCCATGACTTCTTTGCAATAACTGCTTTTTACTCTCAGTGTGGTGCAATTTATTTATCTGCATGATATCAGGCCTCTTTGTTCTCTTTTAAAACTCACAAAAAATTCCAGAGCTTCTGTCTTTTCAGCCTAGCTTTGCTATCCCCAGACTGGGAGCATCTCTTCACAAAGGGCAGAGGGAGGGGACCTGTGGCCCTGCACATGTTGGACTCCAATTCCCGTAAGCCTAATCAATAGAGTCAATGGCTGGAGATGATGCGAGGGGACATCCATAGGGCTACAGGTTCCACATCCATCACAGAGTTAGTTAGGAATAGCCTGCCAATATGAAGCCTTCTATAGTTGTGGCTACTGGCATTTATATCCCAACTTTCCTCCAAGGACAGGCATAGGCAAACTCCGGCCCTCCAGATGTTTGGATTACAATTCTCATCACCCCAGCTGACAGGACCAGTGGTCAGGAATGCTGGGAATTGTAGTCCCAAAAATTTGGAGGGTCGGAGTTTGCCTATGCCTGTCCATGGAGCTCAAGGTAGCGTACTACATGGTTTTCTTCTTCCATGTTTTATCCTCATAACAACTCTGTGAGGTAGGCTGAGAGACTGTGATTGGCCCTGTGAGCTTCATGGGAGAGTGGGTATTTGAACCCTGGTCTACCAAGGGCCTAGTCCAACACTCAAACCACTACACCACACTGGCTCTAGGCTTGTCAGTGAAGTCTGTGTCCAGATGGCCACAATATATCATAACTTTCTAGGATCTGGGTACGGCCGACTACAATGCTGGACTAGGAGCATGAGAATGTTTTGTCTGGACATGCTCGTAAGGCCAGTGTGAACGCATAAACACTCTTGAGCCAGAAACAGGACTGACTTTGTCAACACTGCATTTAAAAAACCCTCCCAGGTATTTTCAATAGTTTTTCTATAACAAGCTCTCTTGTGCATTTGCTTCCTTGGGTTGTGGGGGGGCGGGGGGATAAGGGATATATATATAGTTTCTGAACACATTGTGGGCAGTGTCTGAATGCAAGTGTGGGAGTGAGTTTTGCAGAAGTGCAATGTCCTATGCAAAGCACTCTGTTTCTAGATGATACATTTCCAGTTCAAATTAGTAGTGTCTTTGTTATGCTGAACAATAATAATAATAATAATAATTTATTATTTATACCCCGCCCATCTGGCTGGGCCTCCCCAGCCACTCTGGGCGGCTTCCAAAAGAATATTAAAATACTATAATACATCAAACATTAAAAGCTTCCCGAAACAGGGCTGCCTTCAGATGTCTTCTAAAAGCCTGGTAGTTGTTCTCTTTGACATCTGGTGGGAGGGTGTTCCACAGGGAAGGTGCGACTACCCAGAAGGCCCTCTGCCTGGTTCCCTGTAACTTGGCTTCTTGCAGTGAGGGAACCGCCAGAAGGCCCTCGGTGCTGGACCTCAGTGTCCGGGTAGAACGATGGGGGTGGAGACACTCCTTCAGATATACTGGACCAAGGCCGTTTAGGGCTTTAAAGGTCAGCACCAACACTTTGAATTGTGCTGTATATACAATGTACTGTATATACATCCAGGGCAGAAAGGGAAATCCCAAGTTTTTCTCTGTGAGATGGATTGATTCTGTCCCTTAGAGCTCAGAGTCTCAGAGCCCTAGGAGTTAGAGGGAGTTTCCAGTGGGATCATTCTTTGCAGTATCCATAATTTCCAGCATTAGTTTGTCCATTTAATTGAAAATTACCCATTTAGAGGAAAATCGGGTAATTTAAAAAAAACCTGTCACCAACAATCAATTTGTGATACCTCAGCAACCAAGATGCAAGATTAAATCCGTCTGGAAGCATCCTAAATTCAGGACATAATGGACCTTTTCTAGCTTCTGACAGCAGGTAAGAGCAAAAGCAATTACCGGTATCTGCTGATATACCGGTACTTACAATATCAAAATTACTGTGAATCAAGTTTGCCATCTAGTGTCCACTGCAAGCACCTCACACTTTGCTCTTTCAGAAATGTCCAAGGGTGTGTGGGTGAAGAAAATAGGGAGCAATAGCTATGTGAGGATGAAACTAAAGCAATCAATTTGTATGTAGTACCAGTTGTTTATACCCAGAAAAGGGAAGAATTATACCTAAATACAATAGTTCAAGTTGTCAGAACATTGATGACCATATGTTCTGACCACCTAAACTGTTTCAGCATAGACAGAGGTGGGAAAGAGGGAAGTCTGGAGGAAATGATTTAGCTAACCTAGTCTAGTGCTCTTCAGATGTTTTGGACCACAATTCCCATCATCCCTAGCCAACAGAGCCTGACTGTGGTTGATAGGAGTTGTTCAAACCATCTGGAGGGCACCAGGTTGGCAAAGGCTGAACTACACCCTGCAGTCTTGGAGAGTGTTAGAAAAGGGGTTTTTTTAAGTATTGCAGAAAAAGATAGGCTTTTCAGCTTCCATTGCAGTTTTTTTAAAAAATATATATATAGAGATGCAAATATACATTACTGCTTATGTTAAGCAGCACATTTCAAGAATATGAATTTAAGGGTTGAATCATACTCAGAGTAGCCCCACCTAAATGAATGGGCATGACTAACTTAGCGTCATTAATTTCAGCGGGTTTATTCTGAGTAGAACCTAGTTCAGACCTTTAGAAAAAGAACATATATAGCATCTTTAATATCTGTAACAGATAAATTAAGTGCCTCTTCTTCAAGTAACCCTCCGCATCACATAACACCAATGTTAAAATTTAAAAGAGCAGCGGTAGTTTGACAGGGTTATAAAATGTCAAATTAGATGTTTCCTGTTGAATCCCTCTGTAGCGCTGGGCCTCTCCCGCCCACCGTTTTTTTCTCCCACCCAGTTAAACAAAATGAAGTTTTCTTAAGAAGGCAGCGAACATATTGCAATGACAATCTGTACATATTTTTAGAAGAGAGGAGGGAAACCCGCATGGATCCCGATGATGGTGCTTCAACAAGTGGCATCGCCAGAAAATAACGTAGGCGCTGCGATTCCGAGTGAATGAAAGGCGTCTTGCCTGCCTGCCACGTATACGCGGAATACTCTGGGGGGAAGGAACATCTCATGCAAGAACAAGCAGAAAAGGGACCTGACTGCAGCAAACTTCTGGTGCTTTAATAGAGATTATAGCAGAGCCGTGGGCGCCAATCCGCAGGCAACGCGCCCCAAACGAGACCGTTCCCAAACCGGTCAGGCCAGTTAAAAGATGCATTATCTCCCCCCGCACCGTCCGTCATGCAGGCATGCCGATGTGACTCGCTGGTTAGCTGGGGCAGCAGCAGCAGAGGCAGCTCTCCTTGCAAACTTACCGAGCCTCTGTATTTGTCCAGGGAAACTAGCTTGCCCCTGATGTTCACCACTTTATAGGAGTAAAAACTGTCCTCTTTCGGTTCGGTGGCGGAAAATGCTAAGAAGAGCAACGCTCCTATGACGATCAGCATGGCTAAGGGGATAAGAAAAACTTTGGGGAAGGAGGGATCCGCTTTGTGCTCTACACTGCCCTCAGGGTCTAACATACTGCACACAAGCCCGGCACTGACGTCCTCCACCATCGCAAAGCACAGCCGGAAAGAAGCGTCGCCTGCTGCAAAAAGAAATTGCAACAGTTTTTTTCTATTTCCGTGTAAAAGCAATCCACATCTTCTCTCTCTCTCTCCCTCTTTTTTTCCCCCCAAGGGAATCTCCTAAACAGTTTATTAGTGATCTCGCCTATCAAATGCCTGATCTGAGATTTGCAGTTCACGCTTTTCGTTTGACAAAGGGCTCTAAGGCTAATAGTCTCTTTTCAGACTAAAAAAAAGCCCCAAAACTCCAGGCTAGTAATCTTTCTGGCCTTGTATACAAGACTGATACAATCTCTACACATAAATCCAATAAACCAAAGATGCATTTTAAGTGAACCATAAAATACCAAGCTAGAGAAAAAAGCTGTCATCATTATCCAGTTTGAGATATATATTTGAAAGTTGCTTTGACTATGACTGATGATTGGGGTGACCAGGAAGCACAGGTGTCTCTTGCTTCCGCCCCATGAGGCCACTACATCCAGCAGTGAAGAAGCCCTTTAGCACCACCGAGGGCATGGGGGTAGCCAGGGGGTGCAGGGAGGGGCAGATGCCCCCCTAAATCAAGTAAATAAGTAAAAATACCTAACTAACTGACCAATTGCATCACAGATAACTTGGTTCTGCCCCCCCCCCCAACATAAAGCCTGCCACCTCCTAAAATAAATCCTGGCTATGGCCATGACTGAGGGTATTGCTTTTCTGCATTTAGCAGGAGGTAAAAATAAAATGGAAATTTTCCTATCCACGTCCCTTTTTGTAAAAAGGCTGATTCCAAGAGGAAGAGGGTTTGTTATGCAAGAGCTTCAAATCAGCTTAAATTGTGTAACCTGAACCTGCCAGTAAGTGATTGAATCTCAGCAAGCAACAGTCTGGAAACAGCATTTGATCCTTGGACAGAAGCTGTCCTTGTGTCTAGGGTCACTGGGATTTCCTGTTCTATCCACATTCATGTTCCACCTACATCTAAAACCACTCTTAGTTTTATAAATGAAGCAGGCAGAATAAATATGTGTATGCAGGATTTATTTATTGCAATATTGATATGACTTTTATCTGTATTTTTTCAACCCCTAAAGCAGTTTGCAATAATAAAATATAATATGCGATATATTTTGGAAAGTTCACCATGCATTTGGACACCTCTTTTAAGATATTGTAACCAAATTCTGCATCATGGTTCCTGAGATCAAGAAGTAAGTTTTAATCTATGTTTGGACACAGCTGAGCACCATTTGAATAAAGATAGCAGACTGAACCTTTCAAAATAACTGATTTTAATCACTGGTTTTAACAACTGCTTTCAAAACTGCACTGATTTTTTGCGGGGTGGGGGTTAGAATTCCCTGTTTCTTTCTTTCTTTAGAAATAAAATGAAAGAGTGAGAATGTAGTGGAGTCACTGACCATGATAAATCCAACAGTGGTGCAGTGAGAGAATGTTGGACTTGAAGGAGAGCTGAACTCACATTTATTTACAGTGGTACCTCTGGTTGTGAATGGGATCCATTCCGGAGGCCCGTTTGCAACATGAAAAGAGTGCAACCCGCAGTGGCGCATCTGCACACACGTGATTCGCCGCTTCTGCGCATGCGCGTGATGTCATTTTGCGCTTCTGCGCATGTGCAAACGGCGAAACCCGGAAGTAACCCTTTCTGGTACTTCCAGGTTGCCGCAGGACGTAACCTGAAAGAACGTAACATGAAGCGGACATAACATGAGGTATGACTGTATAACATTTTTATCCCCCTGTCTTCCAAGGAACTTGTAACAGCATGAAAGCTGTGCCCCAGTTTATCCTCACAATAATTCTGAAAGGTACCATAGGTAAAACTGAGAATGTGAGTGGGTCAGTGAGCTTCATCATAGCCAAGTGAAGATTTGGACCAGGATCTTCCTGCTCCAAGTCCAACATTCAAGTTAAGGGTGCTGGAAATTTCAGCTCTGTGAGGAGTAAACTACAGTTCCCAGAATTCTTTTTTTTGGGGGGGGGACTATGTGTTGTAGATGTGTACTGTATATGCTTTAAATGAATGCTGTGGGTGTTACCTGTGCCAGCTCTCAAATTCTTATTTAGCTGTTAAATTCCTTGGGTGGTCTTGGACAAGTCACTATCTCTCAACCTAATCCAGGCATGGCCAAACTTGGCCCTCCTGCTGTTTTGGGACTACAACTCCCATCATCCCTAGCTAACAGGACCAGTGGTCAGGGATTATGGGAATTGTAGTCCCAAAACATCTGGAGGGCCAGGTTTGTCCATGCCTGCCCTAGTCTATCTAACCAGGCTATTGAGAGGAGAGTAACCCCCTATAGGCAACCAATCTCCATGGAGGAAGGACAAGAAGAGTATGCATGCATGTGTATGAAAGGAGATAAGATTTGTTAGCCTTTAGTGTGCATCTTGGCCTGATCGCACTGAAAGTGTCCTGAAAAATCCTGGAGACTGCTGGTGTAGAGTGGAGACTGGCAATGAAAGAAGGACAAGTGCTACAATTCTGTGCTTTCTTGCTGGAGACTAAGTGTCACTGAATTCAGCAGTTGGGAAACAATGGAGGAGTGCACCTTTGGGGGTGAAGTCAAACTGTAGGAAGGTCACAGTGCCTGCTGTGGCTGTGGAGAGAGAGACATGTTTTGTGGCAGCTGGGGCAGATGAAGGCATCTGGCTGTGTGGCTGCAGATGCACCATGGTGTTTCTTCTCTCTGTGCTCCTCCAGCATTCATGTCATGTTTGCAGACATCTTTGTCATGCAGAGCTGATCTGCCAGTGGGCCTGGTGCCTGAAGCCAGCTCCCTGTAGAGCACATCCTTGGAAATCCTGCCATCTTCCATTCTGTGGACATGACCAAGCCAGCATAGACATACTCAGGAGTGCAATTCTGTCCTGCTATGTGATGCCTCCAATCTTCCTGGCATCGCTCCTGGTGGTTGTAAGTTGCTCACTTCCAGAAAGCAGCATGCTCAACATGCAGGCCTGGTAGACCTTCATATTGGTATTGGACATTAGCATCACATTCTCCCATACCCTGTTGGAGAGGCAAGTCATTGCTGTAGCTGTCTTGCCAATACCCTTGTCCAGCATCAGTTGAAAGGTTGATGGTAATGGTGGAACCTAGGTAGGCAAAATCTCCTCAAATGTGTGGTCACCAGAGCTGATATATGGAGTGCTGGTGATGTTTACAAATCCAGAACAGGCTCCCTAAGATGGTTGGATGGCGTCTTGTATGCCAGCGGCGTAGCGTGGGTTGTCAGCACCCGGGGCAAGGCAAGTAATTTGCGCCCCCTAACCCATGGATTTGCGCCCCCTAACCTGTGGATTTGCGCCCCCTAACCCGTGGATTTGCCCTAACCCCAGATGTTGCGTCCGGCCCCCCCTGCACCCCCCACGCTATGCCACTGTTGTATGCCTCCTTCCTGCAACTCCTGCAGCTATGCTGGTGTCAATGTATTGCTTTGTTTTCCTTTGGACCACATCAGTGAGGCCAGGAGCTGGGTCTTAGCATCTGAGCAGCCCAGGATCTCCATACACACATTAATTCAAAAGAAATACATGTACGGTGAGGCTGTTACAAACATTACAGCCCTTGTGAGAAGCACTGGAGCTTGGAAACAGTTTGGGTGGCCTTCATGATTGGATGCACCATATGAAATGACTCTCAGCACGCTGATCCCACAAATCCCTCATCTATCGCATGATGCTACATTGCCCTCTCGACCCACGATTTTAAAAAACTAAGCAGATAGTTGGCAATGGAGGTGGACTGCGCTTAATCCCTTTTCGGAATCTGCTTGTGAGCGTCATCATGAGGATCTGTTCCACAGCTACGTATTTGTTTGCTTGCTTGCTTGCTTTCTACGCCTCAAGTTTTTAAGGTCCGTGTTTTGTGTCAAGGAGGCAAAGCAAAAGTCCTGGCGCGAGAAAATGTTTGGATGATTAGGATGCGCGGTTTCCTTTCAGCAAAATCTCACAGTCAGCGCAGAACCGACTTTAACCCGGGCTTAATTTTATTTACTTCATATGTTTGCGTGGAGGGGACTGTCAGCCGTGACTTCAGCTGGCCGAGCCCGGCCCACGGTGCAAATAAAACCCTGCAGGCAGCAACTCTCGGCCCTGAGGCGGCGCGCAGCTCGGAGGGCTGCCCGGCCAAAGAGTTTCAGCCTCCACCGTGAAGACACCTTTCTCCTCCTTCTTTTTGAGGCCTCAAAGGAGAAGGGAGTTCAGCTTTTCCTCGGGGAAGGGAGTGGGCTACCGGGATTGTAGTTACAGTGGATAGGTGGGAGGGTGGGGGCAGAACAGCAACGGCTGCCGCTGCCTTGAGGCAGGTTGGCAGAAAGCAGCCTCCGCCGCCTCCCTCCCTCACACCGCCCCGCCCCCCCCCCGCCGCGCGCGAGCCTCCTTTCCCCTCCCCCACAATGCAGTGCGCGCCGCGGCTGACATGGCGGCCGGCCCAGATTGAGGCGCTCGCGTCGGGGCCTCCCAACTGCCGGAGCAGGACATGGAGGGGGACGCGGCCGGCACATCCCTGGGCTGACAGCCAGGTACTTGAGTCCCCCGAGAAAGAGAGAGAGAGAGGGCGGCGGCGGCGGCGGCAGACGGAAGCGGGTCGTCCCCCCCCCCCCCCGCGTCGCTCTTTCGCCCTCCTCCCGTGCCCGCTCCTGGCTTCTGCCCTCCTGGGGGTGGGGGGAGGGGGGCTCTCTGCACCAAGGCCCTTCGCTGGCCTCCGCCACGGTCTCCCCTCCCCGGCACCCACTTTAAAAAGTCTAATCGGAGCGCCTCTTTTTGGGTGGGTGGGGGTCTGCCAGGCGCCCTCCTAGCTAGGGTCCTGGTTGGGACCCCACTTCCCCATTCCCTGCTTTTGTTTCTCTCCTCTCTGGGTGGGAAGAATAGAAAGTTTAAGGAAAAGAGGCCCTTGGATGAGGACTGTGCCCAGAGCGAGTTGTTTTGGTGTGTGTTTTTGTGTGGGCGGGGGGGGGGTGTTGATGTGGTTGGTTAATTCGGTAATTTAGAGGGGGACACACCAAAAAGTTGATCCTGCACGTGTGCTTCTGAGGGCAAAGAGGGGGTGTTTGTTCCGTGAGAGCACTGTAAAGACGTTGGAGCGTAGCCTATAGAGGCATGTTTTTGGGAAATCGAGCTGTTTTTCTGACAGCGGGCTTAGCTGTTAACACAACTTGATGGGTTTCCTGCGAGGAGGGGCTTGACACAGATCGCCACAGAATAGCCCTTTCGCACTTGGGGCTTTTAATTGGGGGGCTCCCAAGTGCCGGTTTTAGTGTCTCTGGTGTTTGGGAGCCTCTCAGTAAAGCAAATGGGTGAATAGTGGGCTCAGTGTCATCACTGTTGTAAATTATTATGCAGCGCCGTTAGCCTACAGGGCACTTTAAAGAGCTTAGTAACTACTACAACAAATAGGTTTCTACCTTAAGGCGATTGCACCAAAAAATAGCAGAGCATATTGTGCTATTTAGTGATGGTGGGTAAGGCTTCTGGCTTTCTGCCTTAGCACTGGACCACTTTCACGTGGAACTTTCCCACTATAAAGTGATCTCTGGTCAACATCTGGTTAAAAAACTAATTAGTTGTCTGCATTTTGCAAATGGGGAAAATCAAGGGTTCATGCTTCAGTAACAGAAGCAGGCATACATTAAAGTTACAGCTTTTGCTGTTGCACATTTCAAAAGCACACTATGAGGAGCCATGATTGATATGAAGATTTGAGTATGTATTCAGTTCCATTGTAAAATGTGAAATTGGTCAGTTTCATAGTAGAGCGAAAATAGAACAAAAATACTTATTGGGCCTGTTGTTAAATGGTCCTGCTTCTCTTCTATGTAATCATCTTAAGTATTATGACATTGTAATAACCTTTTGAATGTAAGATTTCACCACATGAAGGTTGAAAAATATTTGCTATTCCTTGGGTTCACTATCAACCTTTTTAGGTGCCAGTCCAATAAAGAGCTGAAAACTATGTAAAATTCATTTATGCTAACATCAATTTTTAAAAGGGCACCTGATATTTTTATGGTGGTGTTCACATGTATCACTGGCATAGAATTGTGGAAGATTCTTCCATTATTACAGTGTGAAAGAAGCATACTAGCTGATAACTTCTACTATGAACCCAAATTTTGAGAAATCATCTTTTAGGTTTTAAAAGAATTATCTAGTTTACACATCATGGTAAACCATAGTTAATAATATTATGTTAGCAAGGAGATTGATTCTGCTTCACTCTTCTTTTACTTGTAGAGTCACTGTGTTGATGATGGTGATGGTGATAATAATACAAATACCATGAGTTGGGGCAACAACCCAAACTCCTTGGCTTAGCATTTTGTCTGAATTGAGAATGATGGTTTGTTTTGTGCCAAATAAACCATGATTGATAAGTCAAGAACAAATCTTGGCTTTACATTGTGGTTTGTGTGGAGGAGAACTAACCACAATCCCATTTGGACATGATGCAAGCCAGGAATTAAGTTTTGTTACTCCTGTTCACATGAGGGAGAGTGAAGCAGAAACTATCTGCATTCCTGGTTTAACTGTGGTTTACTGTGACGCTGTAAACATAACCAGAGCCTTTCTGACAGCAGGTGATTGCCATTCTGTAACAAACGTAGACTTTCTGCACATTAGTATTTATGCAAATTGGGTAAAACACCAGTTTACAGCTGTGTGATACACTACCCTTATTTTGAGAAGCTGTTTGTGCAGTTTATGATGTGAGAGACTACAAGCAGTACATGTCTTGTATGGAGATTCTTGAATGCTGTCAGTGAACCCTGAACAGGGTAGTGTTTGTTAGGAAGTTAAAGTTCATGTTGCAGTAAGTTCACATTATTTAGTATTTCCAAATACTGAAAGAATCAAAATCGGCTGAGCTAGGCAAGAGTGTTAATGTCACATTTAATAGTTATTGTGACTATCAGCCACAGGGAATAAGATCAACAATGGCAAGATAGAGTTATCTGTCTCCTGTCACCAGATTCCACTCCAGTTTCTCCAGTGAGCACAGAGTAAATCTAAAGAAAACTTTGCTATCATTTTGCAGTATGTTTAGTAAAATAAATTACATTACGTCAGCCCAGATGTCCTTGTGATGAAGCTGTCCAAATTACATAGAAAAGGAAAGTGATTTTAAAAACAAAAGAGGCATCCACAACTCCACATCTTATCTCCCTGCATGCCATTTCTCCAGGCACTAGTTTCTGAGCAGAGGTCACATGCCATGTCTAGAACTGTATTCAGTTTTCCAAATGTGGCCACATCACAGGTTTATACTGCCTTGCATTTAAACATTCACCTGGTAGGCAACCAAGAATTCCATACACATGAATGAGAGGGCTGGTGAAAGAGTGAAGGACTGCTTCCTCCCTCCTCTGTGCCCATGATAGAAATCAAACTGTCAGAAGAGGGAAGCCTGCTTCTCTCTGCTTATAATAGAAATGTAGTGGGCAGCTACAGAAGGGAAGGCACTAGCACCTTTGTGGGTTTATCTACAAGGCTGGATTTACATGAGGACATTGCTATATAGCAATTACAAAAGAAGGCCATTTTATCATAAAAACCATCAAATTGTTGTCTTTTCCAACAGCTGTTATGTTTACTGAGGAGCTTTTGGTAAAGTGTTTTGTCAAAAGCTTTTTGAAATCTTGGATACAGTACCTACTGGATCACTGCATGTTCGTTGTGCTTTCAAAGAATTCAAAATCATTGGTAAGGCCAAACTTCCTGTTGTAGAAACCATGCTGATTCTTCCCCAGCAAGGCTTTTTCATCTGTATAACTGTACCTTTGCTTATGCTTTCTATCAATTAACCTGGTGTGGAAGTTAGGTCTCTAATTCCTCCTGGATGCATTCACAGGGGGGAAAAACACCCTATTTTTAGTGACAAGCTGCACATTTTTCTTAGAGGTCATGTGTTGTGTTTAAAGAAAGTCACATTTAAAGAAAAATATTTTTGGCAATTTGCTAAAAACTACTTGTGGGTTTTTTGGGTTTTTTTGCTTCTTACTTCCAATTTACATTCGTTTTGCCAGAATCTATGGTACTATAGGGAGGAATTTGGGCAAGAATTCCTCTTTTCAAAGGAAGTCTTCTTGCCCTGCATTGGTTTCTGATCTTCGGCTTAAATTGGATGTGTTTGGACAATCAAATTTTGTCTTACTAAACTAAGATAAAAATGAACTTTGTGCATCTACATTCAGTTGCTTTGCTCCTCACTTCACACAAGTGGAAACACAAGCTAGAATTTTGCTGTAGCTTCTTGTTATATTAGAAGTGGGAAATTACGATTAATGCTTTCGAAACAACCCTGGACATGAAAACCAGCTTTAAATGATTACTTCATATTCTGGCTTGCTTGCAGGCCATTTCCTAGTCCAGACATAATTTCTCAGTTTGGAAGTTATGGTCAACTGTGGCTCTCTGGCTTATTTCCCCACTTTTGTGAAGGGAGGAGCAAAGCAGCTGCATACATGAAGCTTGTTCACCACACAGCTTACAAAATTGATATTTGATTGTCCCGATGTGGCCATTTTCTCTGGGCTTCTATTATAATGGGTTTAAATAGCATAAAAATGTCCTGATACTCACCCCCCCCCCCCGAAGTTTCCTCCCAAGAAATGAGGTGCCACTGTACTGGATTGGAGCTGCAATGCAGGGATAATCCCCCTTCACACACCTCTTATGCAATTTTTCTCCCTTTAAAATAGCCACATCTGCCCAAAGCTTGGATCTGCCCTCTCAAGGCAAATACCTTTTAGGGATGGGTGAATTGAAACTAGGAAAAATAGCACTGAGAGAAAGGGTCCCCCCTTCCTGTACCAAATTAGGTTTGTTAATAGGCAAACTTAGTTGTGGGAAAATGATTGCTTGTACATAAGAGCATGAGCAGAGTTCTTATTATTGCAGAGTGATTTTACAGCACGAGATATTGCTAAGAGCATGATGAGCACGTGAACACCTCATGCTAGACTAATGATTGGCTCACGTAGCATAACACTCTCTTTGTCTGTGGGCAAAAGCAAGGTTACATTCCTTTGATTTGGTACCTTGGAGTACCAGGCAGAGCAAGCGCAGTGCTGGAGGAGAGAGGATGATCCATTTTTTACTGCACACAATAAACATTGCGGCTGAAGCCAAAGCTTTTTCTTCAAGTCATCTTGGTGTGAGACTGATTTCTTACTGATCTTCTTACTGATGTCGAGCTGGATTCTCGACACTTAGTTCACTAATCATATGCTTTTTTAATGAACTAGTATTATTTAAATGGGGTGGTGGGTAGGTGGGTGGGACCTGTGGTCCCCCTGATGCTCCCAGCCAACATGGCCAGTGATCAGCGTTGATGGAAGTTGTAGTTGTATGGAGAGCTACAGGTTCCCCATCCCTGCTTTTAGCTCTCGACAGGTCTAATATTTTAGTTCCTTCTTTAGTATGAAATGTTATTAAGCTTTTTGTACAAGTTGTAGTTCAGTGGGTTTGGGTTTATGTGGTTTTGCAATAATTCACATCTTGATATTACAGCCAGTTGGTAGTGCTGGTGGAAGATAAGTGAGATTATGAAACCTTAAAAACCAACAGGAAACGAAAGTGAAACTTTTCTACAATTGTCTGAGTCAAATCATAATATTAATAGAACCTCAAACATAGCAAGTTTCAGGTTTAAGCACCAGGTGGCTAATATTTTTCTCTCTATATAAAATTTTAAGTAGCTTAAGTTTGTATTCATGTTTTAAACACAATAAAGAAATCCCAACACTACCGTGTATTTCTGTTGTAGCAATGTAGTTGTCATTCCTTTCCTATCAAGGCTGTATCAATGGTTAGAGAACATGGTTAGCCCCCCCCCCCCAATTGATCAATTTCCCCAGCTGATGTCAGCATTTATATACCGTAATAATAATTTGCTGCTTGTTCTGAGCAGGTTGAGGTGGGTTAGGGTTACAAATATAAGTGAATGAAGGATAGTTTTTATTCTGAAATCATTAATTGTTATTTCATTGCTAAAGCCAATGTTGCCCTTTTATTAACCTTTGATGTAATTTAAAAAAGCAATATTTACAAGATATATTTTATTGCAACTTTCAGGTAGTCCTTTTTGTGTTACATATCATTGTTTTGACACTGTTGCAATACAGTGTACTTTTCTATCTCTCTCTGAACCTACAATGAAAAAACTGAAGTGAAAGCAAACTTATTTTGGAAGTTGTAGAGGTATAAGTAAAGCAGAGGCCTATGTACGAATGCTCTGAATTTTTTTTTAAATATTTGTGAAAACATTACTAGTTGGCAACATTTCTACAAAACAATTGTAAGAGTTTGGAGCTCTAAAATGTGGCCAGTTAGGTAGAAGTCCCTGGGAAGCCTCAAGGAAGAGCATGCCTAGCATAATGTGCTGAAGGATATTTCTCCCTCTGCTGCTTTAGTACTTGCGTTGCCCCAACAAAGGGCAAAGGAAAATCTCAAAATTAATGGGCAGAGCAAGCTTAACACAGGGCCTGTGAGGTGCAGGGGCACTGCCACATCCAAAGCTTTGCTGGTTCACAAGCTGCAAGCTGGCATAGGAACAGAGCCTTTGGAATATCTCCAGGACTTTGGATTCAGTATCACCTTGTTTTGGGGCTCTCTACACTCTGTGATTATTGGGAGAGCTACTAGCACTAGCTTACCACCCACTTGGTCAAAGCTAGCTGACCCTCTTCCCCTGCAGGTTGATGGAGAGAATCTCTGCTCCATCCTAATCACCCCCAGACAACAAAATGTGGAGCGTTTGGATTGTGCTCTTATTAAACTAATAGAGGATATTTCCATCACACCATGTGAATGTTCCCTCCATTATTCTCCCCTCCCCCCGACATGCTTAGCTTTAGTCTCTCATTGCAAGCATTTTTGATATTAATTTAATTTAGGACTATGTTTAACAATGTAAGAGTTTCTTTGTGTTCTCATTCTCAATTTTTCTCATCAGACAATCAGCCAGATACCCTGCCTGAACAGAGGATTCTGCTCCACTCCAGTTGTTGCAAAATTATATTTCAAGTAGTCTCAAGTAATAGACGAAGCAGGTCTTCTCAATAATGGAAGAGGGCAAGAGCTCAAAAACTGGAAATCATGACACAAGAAAATCTGCCCGAATTGTCTGTGAAGAAAGCAAAGCTGTCAGAGTTACAACCAATCAAAATTCTAAAACTAACAAAAATGACAAATCTATAAAAGAAGCTGGAAAAAGTTCTTCAGGTGGGAGCAGTTGCAAAAAGAATAAGCAGAATGATGTTTGTCCTGAGAAGTCAGGAGAAAATAAATCATGTAAGACAAATAGTTGTATTGCTGGATGTAAAGACATGGGGTCAAATATTCAAGATCAATGTAAAGCAAAAAGGTTACCAAATGTACCAGCAGAAGTAGATGATCTGAAACAGATAAGAGCTCAGCACATGGTTGAAAATCTTTCAAGCTCCCATATTTCAGAGAATGGTGCTAGCACAGAAAGCTTACCATCTGCCCAGAGAAGGAGTTCTGAATTGGAAAATCCACCTGGAGATGATATATCCAAAATTACTACTAATCAGCCTGGGGACTCAGTCAAAAGTGGTTTGGATCTGGGACCAATGGAACACAAATCTGAAGACTCCTGTGAGTGCTGGATTCAGTTTTTATTTTTAAAAATCCAACAGTCTGAAATGCATTTTGAATGGCTTTTGCTTTGTGCATGTTAGTTATATCTATACTGTCAAGTGTGGTAGAAAAATGTGTTTTGTAATGTAAGCTTGCCCCACAACCTTTAAAAGTACAAAAATATTTTTTCTGTGTTTCAGTGCAAAAATAATTATAGCTCTGAAATAAAACATTCTCTTGCATTTTGCTCATTCACTCTAAGTTGCTATGATAGTTTCTAAGCAGCTATTATGAATCTAGTTTTTAGCTAATATATAAGAATAGCTTGCCCCCCCCCCCATGTATGCCTACTCATACTCCAGGAAGAGGTGATAAAATGGAATGCAGCACATCGGATGGCAGGTGTAGGGTCACAATTTTCAACTCCTCTATGTTAAAAGCAAACAAATAAAATACATATGCATGCATCTCCATTCAAATAGAAAATTGGCATAGCAGGCGAAGGCCTAGTCAAATCTCGCTCCTAAGTCTTTAAAGAACAAATCAGGGGCATAATTCACATGTAGTATCTCCCACATGCTGCCTAAAACATGGCAGTCCATTTTTCCACCCCAATTCTGTTACATGTGTAGACCCAGTGCGGATCAAGTATGTCACTGCTGTCTCTGTGTGCTATAGCATTCATTTCTTTATTTGGTTTTTTGTTGTTCAAATTTTAAATCCCCCTTAATCCAATCAGGATACCTGGGCAGTTTACAAAATACTAATTAAAAGTAATAAAAGTAATTTTAAAATAGTAATAATAATAATAATAATGCTAATTAAAGCCAATAAAAACAAAGTAAAACAGTAAAACAACACACAAATTTGAAAAACAAGTACAGTACGCAGTATAAATACAGTAGCAGGTAATAAGTCCATGAAGACTTTGGGCAATCAATTTCCTCCAATCGCCCGGGTGAGCAGATGCTGTAGCACTGAACTATATGTCTTCATTTGAAGTGATGTGTGAACCAGGCCTAAATATAACATGCAACATGCAATTGAAGTTAATAAAACATTGCATATTGGTTTATAATAATAATAATTTCATATGCAGTAGTGCTTTCTGAATTGCTCTACCTGTTACGTTATCTCGGTAATTCTAATAGCTCAAGGGTATGATTCTTGTTAATGAGTCTGAGAACAATAAAAAAAGTTTTACTTTTTAAAATTCAGCTTTATTTCTATACTTAGTTTCGCATAATTATCAAGGAGAGAGCATATTCACATTTTAGGATTTCCAATTTATTTAATTTTCCCTTAGCTTACATTTAAGGTAGTCTGGAGAAAACAAGTTAATAATCAACTTTGCTCCTCCTTTCATTAGGTAAAATAAAGAATTCAGATTCTGCTAAAGAAGCTAATTCAGAGGCGGATTATTTAGAAAATATTGCTGTAATTGATGAATCAACATTGACGGCCGAACAGCAGCTGGGCTTGAAACAAGCAGAAGAGCGACTGGAAAGAGATTATATTATTCGCTTGGAAAAAGTAAGTAAACTGTACAGTTTTCTTTTTTAGGTGATGATTTTTTCCCACTTACCATAGCATGTCACATAATTCAGAAGAAATTAATTAGCTACTTAATTTATTTAAAAACGGTGGAGTGTGAGATGGTTATCTTTAAGGACGTAGAAACAGTTTCTAGAAAAGACAGAGGCTCATCCTTTGCTTTCCCCCCCTTATAGCAGATGTTGATTTGCACTGTGTGTTCTCATAATCAGTGGGAACACAGATTATATGCTTTTCATTTCAGTTGAGGTCTAATCACATGATAATTTGGGTGCATAGTAACCTTGGGGGAAAGGCAGTTGGTCCATGACAAGCCAACATTTGTGTGTTTGCCACCACTTGCCTAATTGATTTTGGGTCATGTCAGGAGACATTATTTCTGAGCAATTTTGGGTGATGTGTAAAAAGCTGAATTTTGTGCATGTTAGCCAGTGTGCATAACCATTCTGGCAAGTGCTGTGGGTCAATGCACAGGCTTTTTCAGGGCAAAGAGAATTTTTCTTTCTTTCTTTCTTTCTTTCTTTCTTTCTTTCTTTCTTTCTAAGACTGAAGGCCAGTAAAATATCTGCTTTTTGTGGCCCCTTGCCTTCTCTGGGCCCCTTTTCCTTTTTTAAAAAAACTTACTTTTTCATGGGTCTTAGGCTTACTGTGCTTATTCTTTTTCTATTTGGCTGGAGAGGCCCAAAGCAGTCTCCCACCTTCATATCCAGGGTAGGTCTCACTGTTGCAGAGCTTTGGAAGTACTTTTCTGTTGAACTCCTCATGATCCCAAGTCCTTTTACTTGCCTTTCCATATACGTCTCTGAGCCTTGGTGCTCTGAATCTTTCTTTTGCCAATTCTTCAAACTGCCAAGAATTTTCTCTCTCTTCAGAATGAGCAAAATTGAGTGCAGGTACTGCATCTTTCGTTAAGATTTAGCTGATGCTAGGTTTCTGGTATTTTATGATTTCTAGCATTAAACAAGAAGAGCTGTGTTAGTGGTGTCATGGAAATATGAAAAATATGAGTCTAAACTATTTAGAAATGTGTGAATAAATTCTTCATACCCCAGTGTGAACAGCAAGGACAATCCCCATCTACTATGCTCATTGCTTAGTAGCATTTTATTATCGTCACAATGGAAAATAAAACAGACATAATTAATTGGCTGCTGAATTTTAAATGTGTGGTTTTTCCACAGCGCTCTCCAGAGTACTCTAATTGCCAGTACCTATGCAAGCTCTGCTTAGTCCACATTGAAAATATCCAGGGAGCTCACAAACATATTAAAGAAAAACGTCATAAAAAGAATATCATGGTAAGTTTTAGATCAAAGCTCGTAATTTTTTACCAGAATTATACTTACTTTAATTGCTTCATATAACTTCTAAGAATTATTGGCCTGAAACCAAAGTAAATAGTTAAAGCACTGTAATCATAAGCCTATATTGTAGATGGTGGAAAAAAGTGTTTTCCTATTGTCTATTATTGTGCAGATAATTCTGTCTCTAGCTCCCTCTGCCTGCCCCCATCTGTTGCACTTAAGATATCTTGTTAAACAAATAAAAAATGTTAAGCACATAAAAGATTAATTTACATGAACTGCTTCAGTGCATCACTGCTGCTCCTCCTCATCTCGAGACAAAATGAAAATAGAGCTGAATGTCATCAGCACATTTATAATACCCAAATACTAACAACATGGGTGACAACACTGAACCTTGCAGCATCTCTATAAGATAATTCATGAGGTGCACTGGAGCAAAAGTTGTGTAACCCTATCTTAAGGTGTTTCTCAGATATCTTTAATGAGCTGTTGACATTATATCACTTTCATGGACAGTTTTTGCTATAGGCTGGCATTAACAGGATTTAAAGAAGCAAATAAAAATGGGTTGAACATGGAAATTCTATTCTTTACCACTCATGATATTTTCAGGAAAAGCAAGAAGAAAACGAACTCCGTGCTCTCCCTCCCCCTTCCCCTGCACAAGTAACTGCCTTGAGTTTTACGCTGATGGAGGCAGCAAAGGAGCAAGGCATATCGGATAATGATTTCAAAATCCGCCAGGAAATTGTATGGGATATGGAGAAGATAATTCAGCAACACTTACCAGGTACCTAATGTAAATTCTTAGTTTTCTTTAAGGAGATTGTTTGCTTGTTTGCTGAGAATACATTTTGGGTCTCCAATCAGTTTGACTTCTATGTATTCAATTGTACATTAAAATACCAGTTTTGGAAAGTTGTAGTACAGGATGATATTGGTGGTTTCTGACATTCTTGTATCTTTACTTTCTCTTCCTTTATGGAAAATTTAAAAGGTTTGTTGAAGATTATTATTTTAATTGAGGTTTTCATGTAAAAATTTTCAGGCAGATGAAGCCCAACCTGATTTCCCACAGTTTCTCAGATGTGCATAAATGCTTTGCTTCTGAGTATATAAAATGAATAATTTTTCCTTCATTGTTATAAAGTACTTTATGGTTAGAAAAGCAGAAATTTAAGTATCTTGTTCATATTAGGAAAAAACAGCATTGATTCACTGGCCATTGCAGATCTTCTAGTTAGAGACAAAACCAGAACATATAGTTGAATTGATGAGAGCAAAATACCCTCAACATTTGCATGGGAAAGCATCACATTTTCAGTAATGAAGCTGTCTGTATCTAATACCAGTGTCTGGTAATTGCATTTTATATTGTGTATTCTTTCCATACCAGTGCAGTTAAATGTAACACAGAGATATAGTAGACTGACAGATCAAAAGCTGTCAAGTGTACAGTGTTGTACCTTATAATGTGGGATGAATATACATTTGTCTATGTTGCACATGAAGGGTTCCTGTAGCATCTACCTGCAATTAAATAGGTAGGTGTGCATTCATCATACATAAAAGTGTTCCACATGTTGCTAAGCAGCATGGAGTTCATGCTTATACACCTTAGTATTAAGTACATTTTTTTTCTTTGAAGTAATCCCATGATTACACACAATGCTAACATTCAATGCTGAGAGCATATGACTTTATCGGGGGGGGGGGGGAGGTAGAATAAAGTCTTTATCTGTGTCTGTTGTGTCTGGACTGGAAGAGACTTGTAATGGCACTTGAGTCAATGCTGTGTGAGTTTGCACTTGTGGGATTAATTTGAGCAAACTATTTAATTTTTGCTTTTCTAATCATAAAGCGCCTTATAACCAGAATTAAAATGGTATTCTTTATACAGTCAGTAGCAGTAGAACTTATTTCTTGTATGTTTGCTTTCAGATTGCATCCGTAGTATTTTGAAAATGGTTCAAAATTTTGAAATGATTATGAATGCTACATGATTGCTTATGGAACCCTTTCTTTATTTTCAGAATGCTCATTGAGGATGTATGGATCCTGTCTAACTAGATTTGCTTTTAAAACTAGTGATATTAATATTGATATAAAATTTCCCTCCACGGTAAGTTGAAGAAATGTCTGTGACATTATCGTGCTAGAAATGTTTTATGTCTATGGTCTCAAATATATTTCTCACTAGTATAGCTTTCTGTGATGTCTTGACCTGGAATTAGTAAGTGAGCGCTCTCAGAAAGTTCCATGATAACTTCCATTCTTTCTCACTTATGAGAAACCTTTTCCCCACCAGTTTATTTATGAGTTGATAAAGGAGTGAGGGAGAATTCCCAAGGATAGACCCTGTCCCAACTGGACAGAGTTGGTGGTGCACCCATATACATGCTTAAATGAAGAGTAACTGGCACCCATATACATGCTTAAATGAAGAGTAACTGGTAAACTCACAATGGCATAGCTGTAGCATAATTAGGGATCTCTTCATTGTACATAACTGTTGATTAGATTCAGGTTCCAGGAGCAAGCACATCTGGCTCTCTGGGCCCTGTTAGTACATGTTAAGACCCTGTACTGTGCTTGTTATGCAGGTAAACAGAGGTCTGGATCATACCTGTGACTATTAATAATACAATTGCCTTCCTTCTTTTGATAGAATTAAAATGAGGGTAAAATAACCTTCTTCCTCATTATTTTAGATGAGTCATCCGGATGTTCTGATACAGGTGCTTGATATTTTGAAAAACAGCGGTAAGAGCTCTCCCCCCCCCCTTTCCCCCTCACTTCATATTCTGATTTATTTAAGATGTTTATATGCTGCTTAAGTTTCTGCATTGCTAAACAGTGTCCATAAAAACAATAATAGAGAATGGGATGATAAACAATAAAAAATTATTGTAATTAATTCTGGGTATGTAACAGAGGACATAGTAACGTCCTAATTGCTTATATTACCCAGATAGATTTAAATCAGTTTGAGAGAAGATTCTTTTATTTCCTGATATGCTCTTCTGTTTTTCCTCTTACAGCTTCTTACTCTGATGTGGAATCAGATTTCCATGCCAAAGTTCCTGTTGTTTTTTGTAAAGATGTTAAGAGGTTTGTGTACTTTTGTTTTACGTGTTCAAGTTAAAAGGATTATTGATGAGACACCATCTTACGTTTGGCATTTTACAATCGATTACAAAGGATAGAATGTAGTTCTTTACTTTGAAGCTAGCTCCAGAACTGCTTCCTCCATTTTCCAGGTGTAGGAGCTTTTTACAAATAGCACAGAAACAACAAAGAGTACAGTTCACTCAAAATTTTAAGCACTTTCAAAGTCCTGTTGATTTCAGTGATACTTTTGAGCATTTCCCTCACCCTTCTATTGAAACTTTTGAGACTTAAAATGCATAATGTTTTGGCTGGATAAATAGATTTCAGCATCTTTGGTAAGCAATCAGCATGAGGAAAGAAACCAATGCAAGACTAAACATATATGCTGAGAACTGCATGTTTTTCTTTTTGATCACTCACTGAGGGGCAGTGGTTTAACTTGCAACTTTTCTTAAAATTTGTTTCAATCTCAGTGGTTTAACTTGCAAAGTAAGTGCTGGAAATGATGTGGCCTGCCTTACAACTGATCTGCTAGCTGCGCTTGGCAAACTGGAACCAGTTCTCGTTCCTTTGGTGTTGGCTTTTCGTTACTGGGCTAGAGTAAGTTTTAAATGAACATATTTATTCCTTGCATGTGTACTTAATATGTAAATGCAATAACCTTTTACAATACTGAAATGAACCTGTACAGATTAGATTAGATTAATGCTAAAATGATATCTC
The DNA here is from genome assembly GCF_964188315.1 of Podarcis muralis. NCBI lineage: Eukaryota > Metazoa > Chordata > Lepidosauria > Squamata > Lacertidae > Podarcis > Podarcis muralis. Next base: position 46,034,216 of record NC_135659.1, read on the forward strand.
TTCTTCTGAACCAGAAATAATAACAGTATTTGGATAAATGTGCCTTGGGGCTTCTCAGGCATCCCCTTCTCACTGAAGCTCCTTGTACTCTCTACAAGATGCACTGGAATATCAGAGGACCTTTTAGCTGCCTCTGGAAGTGGAGCTCTGGAAATGTTTGTTGTACATTCTACATAGAGAAATATTTGAATCTTTTTTTTCCTATCCAAATTGTGTTACATCTTTTTGCGTACAGGCAGTGACTATTTTGCGTGTGTCTGATTGATGCACAACTGCCAACGCACGGGCCGTTTTGGACCCGGAAGAGGGAGGAACTGGGGCGGGCTTATGTGTGCTCTGTCAACACGCACAGGGACAAGGCACCAAATCCCTGTGCAAAATGGTCACCACCTGTATCTGAAGTAGTCAATTTAATTCTACAGATAGGGAAAACAATATACTGAGAGGGAAATTAGCATCTCAAAGGTGAAAAGATGAGCTAAGTCTTGAATTGAGGGAAGATGCAGTTGATGAAAGAATGCAGTAGTGCAGTTCATAGCTTGAGTAAGCATAGAAAAGAATGGGTAATATCAAAGTTACCCTCATACTCAAAGTAGACTCTAATTAAAACTTGTGAATATTTGGATTTAATGTGTGTCTTCCATGTAATTCATGTTTATGTAAATGGGAAACTGTCTGGATGTTGTCCAGGTCAACTGATTAAGTGAATGTGTATTAGAATTATTAAAAATATTTAAAATGACCACTGTTTAATTTTTTGTACTTTTCCACATTGGTTTATAGATAACAGACATTTGTTTGTTTGTTTGTTTCACTACATTTGTACCCTGCCTTTCTTCCATGTTGGAATTTAAGGTAGATTACATAGGGTTCTAAAGGCAGAGCACAGACCTGCTTAGCATCAGTAAGGTTGTTGTTTTATATGCCTTCAGACCTGGTTATGTAGGCCTTTATTCTGTGACTGGAAAAAATGCTGGCTAAATTCAAAATTTGCAAGATCTACTATGTGTTGCTGGAAATATATACAAAGCACCAAATGAAGACCTTTCTTCTCCCTTTTTGTAGTTGTGCCATATTGACTGCCAGGCAGAAGGCGGGATACCCTCATATTCTTTTGCCTTAATGGTGATATTTTTCCTTCAACAAAGAGAACCACGTATACTACCATCATATTTAGGCAACTGGGTAAGTTGGTTTTCTTTTTTAAAATGCAAGTGAAGTGTCTGGATTCAAATAAATTTGTGATTAGTTCTGTGGACCCAAATAAGGAAGTCAGAACTTTCCACAGGATCTATCTAAAGTAGCTTTTGTATCTCCATTGGCAATTTATATCTAAACATAATTTATAGCATAAAATAAATGCTTATATATTTGAATGTCTTATATGTATAGCACTTGCTCTTGTTCTTTGAAAAGGCTTCTGTTTTATTTATTTTGCATTGTTTAGATTGAAGGTTTTGATTCTAAGAAGGCTGATGATTACCAGCTGAAGGGCATAGAAGATGAAAAATTGGTAGTGTGGGAATACAAACCATCAAACAATGGAGCAGGGAAAAATTTGAATGGTGTAGAAGGCAAAGCTAAAGGTGAACAGCACAGAGGTGGTAACAAGAGTGCAGCATCCTTAGAAACAGACACCCAAACTAATCCAAAGGAGAAGAATGGCAAGGTAAGCGAGTCTGTTTAAATGGAAATTATTCTTTTCTTTCTTGACTCTTTTCTTGATAAAATTTAATGACCAAAGAACCAGAAATTTAAGCTTCCATTTTCTGCTTCTTTCAGTCTCCTTTAGCATTGGATACACCACACCAGATATCTCTGGGGCAACTGTGGTTAGAATTGTTGAAGTTCTATACACTGGAATTTGCTTTGGAAGAATATGTTATCAGCATACGGGTACAAGAACTTTTAACCAGAGAGAACAAAACCTGGCCTAAAAGGCGAATAGCCATTGAAGGTGGGGCACTGCATTTTGTAAAGAGACTTTGGGAACTCTTGCCTTACTTATCTAACTTTTTGTAGATAAAACACTGTCTTATGCTACATTAGCTACAAATGTGGAAAATACAGCTTTTCTTTGTATAACTGTCATATACTTGACTTTGTTGACTGGCACTCATCTGCCCAGAATAATTTGGAAAGGTTAGTTTAAAAAGTTTACTTTGAATTTGTATTCAAATATATCTGTAGTTAAATATATTGTCTTTCTAGAGGAGAAATGGACTCAAGCTGCTGGTCTTGAACTATAAGCAATAATTCTATTGAGGCAGGAAACATGCCATTCCCTTTTATTCATTTTTTTATGCCAGAATATTGTGGCTGGAGATAAATCCCTAATGAGTGATAGCCTTGTTATTCCTGTATTTTTTTATATTAGGCCCAGTTCATATGCAATGCTAAGCCAAACCATAGGTAAAAGTGAGTGAGCATGCAGGTATTCAGAGGGAAAAATCACAGCTGGTTTGCTCCAAAACTGGTCCTGCTGCTGCTATGTTATGCTATGGTTTGGCTTTAGCATTATAGATGAACCACCAGCTGTAGGCAAAGTTGGTTCTTGGCTTACCACTTACCTGGGAAGACAAATGGTACACCTGAGTTTGGATGTTACATTAAGTGAAACCATATCTTAGCTCTGGGTAGCACAGCAGTAGCAGGACCTGGGGAGGAGCAAAGCAGCTCTGTTTTTTCTTCTAAGTATCTTCACACTCGCTTGTTCATGTGTAGCCATGCTTTGACTCAGTGTTACGTGTGAACCAAACCACAATACTCAACATTGTAAAAAAAATGGTAATATTCAAATGAAGTTATTCTGCATAAAATCTATGGATAACAGTATAATATTTACATAATTTCAGATCAGGGTTGTGACCTGATTAATGAAATCACTTGAGTTTTTTCAGATTTAATTATATTTATTATGTTTTATATTTATTAAGTTTGAAGGGTTTGCATTGCAACCATGGGGTAAAAGGCAAGATAGAAATACTGCAAATAAATAAAAATGAGAAAAAGTTAATATGAAGGAGAAAGCTGAAAAGCGGGTACTTTCTTTGTTTTAAGACGATTCAGGCATATGTCCAACAGGAATAATTCTGAGAAGCATACTTGCTTGCATATGGAATGCCATTTTTTTAATATGGCAGTTCCCATCTGCAGTTTGTTTTTTTAATTGCTTACAAAAAATTTTTATAAAAAAGGTGTCAACTGGTTAACCAGGTACACCTTTTTAGTAAAATGAAAATGTTTTCAATAATTATGCTTTAAGTGATTAATAAAGTAAAATGTTGCAGCCCTATTTAAAATATGGTATGTTGATATCATACTTGAAGGTCCTATTGAACAACAGCAGCAAACGTATTACTGGTTTGTCTTTTTATAGATCCTTTTGCACTAAAAAGAAATGTTGCACGGAGCCTGAACAGCCAGATGGTATTTGAGTATATCCTGGAAAGGTTCAGGACAGCATATAAATATTTTGCATGTCCACAGAATAAAGATGGGAGTAAGTCTAAACTGGATACCAAGAAGAAGGAAAAGGGAAAAATTGGTAGCAAAAAAACTGGAGAACCTGTAGCCAACTGTTGCCTTCCACAGCAGGCCAACATTACAGAGAAGCAGAACACAGGCCATGCTTGTATTATACAAGAGTCTAATGAATGTAGTGAAATGGAACCTACATCCAGGAGATGTACTGAGAGCTTGGAAAGTTTACTGGTAAAAAAGCCAGAAATTGAAAACATAGACTCTCAAGACAAAGAGGAAACTGTGTCCCTAAGTACTAATGAATGCTGTGAACTACAACAAAAATCTAAAGCAAAGAACGATCAAGAGCCTTCAGATGAAGAGGAGCTAAGCCAACATTGTGATTTTAGTGAACAGAGGTCTCTTGATGCAGATTCTGTTAGTGAATTATCTGATGCTGAAAGTCTGCAGATTTCAGTAACGGAGTATCCACAGAAGAGTATGTGCTCAGGCACCAGCACATCAGCTACCTCGCACAACTGCAAAGCAGTAGCAGAAATTCAAGACAGTAAAGATGAAGTCACCACAGAAGATATGCATTATGTGTTTGATAAATTTATTTTGACTTCTGGAAAGGTAAAGCAGACTCAAAACTTACTTTAACTTTTTTAAAAAAAATGTTTTCTCTAACTGTGTTTTAAGATCATTGCTAAAGAAATGTTTTTGTCAGCAGACTGGTTCCATTGGCTCTCATTACCAGACGACGACCCTTTTTCTAGCTATATGGCAATGATGCCTTCCTCTCAATTTTTCTTTAACTAAAGGCTGAATAGAATGAATCTGCTAAAGCCATAGGTCCGAACAATTTGTTCCAAAAGTTTTAGACATTTAGACAAATCTCTCTTGACATTTTTAAGTGTCAAGTTGTTCCTATTTGACTTAACCTTCACTGCAGTGAATCCTAAGAACAGTGAGGAATCTCTTGATGAAAGAAGAATGAATCTGCCTTCATAAAGCTTCAGTCCTTTCTACCAGGCCAGCTTTCTTCAGATAACTAAAGTGCTTCTTTTAGAGGCAGAAGGGCCACTTTCTAACATTCTTCCAGAAGCCAAGAGTTGTTGAATTCACAGCAGAGCCCTTTATTGATTCTCTGTATTTTCCTTTGGTTTGATGAAATCAAAGAGAAACATAACAGTGCTAGAGAGTATGCCTCTGTCTTACCTCTAAAGCACATATTTCTTGAAAAAGTATGCAGTGGTGCCCCACAAGACGAATGCCTCGCAAGACGAAAAACTCACTAGACGAAAGGGTTTTCCGTTTTTTGAGTCATTCCACAAGACGAATTTCCCTATGGGCTTGCTTCGCAAGACGAAACTTCTTGCGAGTTCTTGCGAGTTTATTTCCTTTTTCTTAAAGCTGCTAAGCGCCGTGCTTCGCAAGACGAAAAAACCGCAAGACGAAGAGACTCGCGGAACGGATTAATTTCGTCTTGCGAGGCACCACTGTATTTTAATCTCACTTTCATGTGAACTAGTTTCATTCCTGAACTAGTTTTAAAAAACCACCCACAGTAGATAAAGCCTTTATGTATTGTAGCAGCGTTTAGCGTTTTGACCACTATTCAGAGTTTCTGGATTTTTTGTGAACTATTATTCAGTAAGGACTAAAACTCAAAATGCTATGTAAGTCTTTCACTCCACCCTCAAACCTACATGGGGTTTTTCTCCATCTTTCCCATTCGTTTTTGCTTTCTTGGGCTAGGAACTTGTGCAATTTGGGTGCAGAGGTAGTAAATATTGAACAGTTTTGATCATTGGACAAGGCAGGGGACCCGGGACTAATTGCAGCATTATTTGAATCAACTTAGGAATATGAAATATATATGCAAATTTGCTGCCTTCTTAACATGTGAAACAGGCTTGAAAAGCTAGTGACTCCCCCAAAACCGACCAGTGAGCTTGCTGCTTGCATCTTGTACTTTTCCCGTAGGAAGATTGTTGTTGTTGTTTAGTCGTTTAATTGTGTCCGACTCTTTGTGACCTCATGGACCAGAGCACGCCAGGCACTGCCTCCCGCAGTTTGGTCAAACTCAAGTTGGTAGCTTCGAGAACACTATCCAACCATCTCGTCCTCTGTCGTCCCTTTCACCTTGTGCACTCAATCTTTCCCAACATCAGAGTCTTTTCCAGGGAGTCTTCTCATAAGGTGGCCAAAGTATTGGAGCCTCAGCTTCACGATCTGTCCTTCCAGAGAGCTCTCAGGGCTGATTTCCTTAAGAATGGATAGCTTTGATCTTCTTGCAGTCCATGGAACTCTCAAACCCTAATTCAAAAACATCAATTCTTTGATGATCAGCCTTCTTTATGGCCCAGCTCTCACTTCCATACATCACTACTGGGAAAACCGTAGCTTTAACCATATGGACCTTTGTCAGTAAGGTGATGTCTCTGCTTTTTAAGATGCTGTCTAGGTTTGTCATTGCTTTTCTCCCAAGAAGCAGGCGTCTTTTAATTTCGTGACTGCAGTCACCATCTGCAGTGATCATGGAGCCCAAGAAAGTAAAATCTCTCACTGCCTCCATTTCTTCCCAGGAGGTGATGGGCCCAGTGGCCATGATCTTAGTTTTTTTAATGTTGAGCTTCAGACCATATTTTGCGTTTTCTTCTTTCACCCTCATTAAAAGGTTATTTAATTCCTCCTCACTTTCTGCCATCAAGGTTGTGTCATCTGCATATCTGAGGTTGTTGATATTTCTTCCGGCAATCTTAAACTTGGGATTCATCCAGCCCAGCCTTTCGCAAGATGAATTCTGCATATAAGTTAAATAAGCAGGGAGACAATATACAGCCTTGTCGTACTCCTTTCCCAATTTTGAACCAATCAGTTGTTCCATATCCAGTTCTAACTGTAGCTTCTTGTCCCACATAGAGATTTCTCAGGAGACAGATGAGGTGATCAGGCACTCCCATTTCTTTAAGAACTTGCCATAGTTTGCTGTGGTCGACACAGTCAATTCCATGAAGGAGCTGTTGGAACATACTGCATATCTTTAAGGAAAATAACACTTTTTAAAAAGTATATTTTAAAATAAAACATTTTTGTTTGTTTCTTCCATAGCCACCAACTATAGTATGCAGTATCTGCAAAAGGGATGGCCATTCCAAAAATGACTGCCCGGAGGATTTTAAGAAAATTGATCTAAAACCACTACCACCAATGACAAGTAGATTTAGAGAAATACTTGATCTAGTATGTAAAAGGTGTTTTGGTAAGTAAAGTTTTGCTATTCTGACCTGGTTGTGAGTTCTACTTCAATAGTTAATAATAGGGTACTGAACTCTAACCACATTAATCTGGGATTGTCCCTGCTTAAATCAGTGGAAAGAAGGCATTCTTATGTGATTGGAAGTAGTGTATACTCATATGTTCTAGTTTACAGTAAGGTCACCAGGATGTTTTAGACTTTGCAGTGGGTTTGGCAAATGTAAGTTTCCAAAGCGTCAAGGAATTGCATGGTTTTGTTAACCAAGGTATCTTTAGTAATGGACAGATTTTGCAGGGCCAACACATAAGTTTGTTTCTTCTTTTGCTTTCCTTTCAAGGGTTTAGTCTGATATTTAAGATGATATGGTTGCATCCTAAATGTAAAATACCATCACCAAATGACTTTAATGAATTACAGGGATCAGTAAAATATTCAGTGAGAGAAATGTTTGAGGATATTTAATTCTGACACTTGGATGTTGCTGAACGGCTCACTTAGGTTTTTGTTTGTTTAGATGAATTATCGCCTCCTTTCTCAGAGCAACAAAACCGAGAACAGATTCTGGCAAGTTTGGAAAGATTTATTCGAAAAGAATATAATGGTATGCAACAGGAAACTTTTAAAAACATCCAATTTATTTGTTATTTTGCAGTTGTCCAAGAGAGTTATTTTCTAATTGTATTTATTTATTACATTGTATACCATCTTTCCTTGCACTTGAGAACAAAACATTATATACACTAATACTCAAACCAATGTTTTATATTATTATAGGAACAATACAAAAAAAGAAGCATTAAAAAAGAAGAATCTAAAATCAATATTGGCAGCAAGTTAATAGAATATATTAATTTTTGAAGTTAAGTGCATGTGCAATAGTTCCTCACTTGGATCTTTCCCTGGCAGACAGGTGTCTGCAGGCTGAGATTATATATCAGCCCGCTGATGCCAAGGAAAATCTAGTTTGCCATGCCTCATTCTTTAGGAAGATATCCTAAATGTTTTCAGTATGGAGAAGAAGGTTAGAAAAGGAGTTGGCATCAAGCCCATGACCACAAATGAGAAATTGAGAGAACTGACAAACATATTGAGTAACAATATTAAAACAAGAATCAAGATTTGTACATTAATAGAACTTGAAAAATAGTCTAAAGAAATCAGAAATGTGTTTTTCCTCACATCTTGAATTTATTTATTACTGAAAAGTGATGGAATATATGGGCATTAAAACATGCTTTGTTTGGGGCACTGGAAAAACTATTGTGTCTGGCAGATGTGGCAAGATGACACTTGGGTGGTTATACTGGGTCTGCAATAATCTGAATCATATTGCTTATTTTGTCTTACAAAATGTAGTGGAATATAAATTCAGTTGTTCTCGAATTTTGTGGAAGTTTAAAGTTAATGTAAAATTTGTTACATTTTGAATGAGTCTAAAGTTATTATTTAAAAAACCCTCTTTCTTTTGATCAGACAAGGCCAGGCTGTGCCTGTTTGGCTCTTCAAAAAATGGATTTGGATTTCGTGACAGTGACCTGGATATTTGCATGACACTAGAAGGCCATGAAAATGCAGAGGTATTTTATTGTTTCTTTTATTTTATTTATTAAATTTGTATACTGCCCTTCATGCAAAGATCACTGGGGAGTTCACATGCATTAAAATACAAAATGAGAACACAAAATACATAATACAGTGGTGCCTCAGGTTACAAACGCTTCAGGTTACAATCTCCGCTAACCTGGAAGAGTTACCTTGAGTTGAGAACTTTGCCCCAGGATGAGAATGAAAATCATGTCCCGGCGGTGCAGCGGCAGCAAGAGGCCCCACTAGCGAAAGCACGCCTCTAGTTAAGAACAGTTTCAGGTTAAGAACGGACCTCCGGAACAAATTAAGTTCGTAACTAGAGGTACCACTGTAAAACAAAAACAAAAGGGAAACAAACCAGTAACCCCTCTCCCACAGACACATTTAAAAGGCCATAGAATCGGCCAAATGCCTGATTATAGATAAGCTTTTTTGCCTGACGCCTAAAGATAATGTAATGAAGGCGCCAGGTGAGCCTCCATGGGGAGAGCATTCCACAAATGGGGAACCACTGCAGAAAAGGCCCATTTCTGTGCTGCCACTCTCCAGATCTCTCATGGGGGAGGCACCCAAAGAAGGGCCTCAGATGATGATGATTGCAGGGTCTGAGTCGGTTCATATGGGGAGAGGTGGTCCTTGAGATATTGTGTTCCTGAGATGTTTAAACCTGCTCTTTGAAGTTCTTTTTAAAATACATTTTATATAGTTGAAGGAAGATTATTGTAGCATGTATGTTCAAAGTATTTGGTTATTCTGAATTCTTTGTGGGAATATGTAGGTAACACAGGCTTTTTATTTATTTCTCCCAGAAATTAAACTGTAAGGAAATTATTGAAAATTTGGCAAAGATTCTTAAGAAGCATCCAGGTATGTCTATGGAATTTTGTGCTGCTTATATGCATTTTTGTGTGTTCTTTGGCTATGGGGAGTATTTAAATCCTGAAACCTTATCTTATCAGGTTTAAGAAATATCCTGCCTATAACAACAGCCAAAGTGCCTATAGTAAAATTTGAGCACAGACGAAGTGGCTTAGAAGGGGATATCAGCTTATACAATACACTGGCAAGTATCATCTTCAGTAAAAGTCCAGATGTTTGGTCAAAAGCTCACCTGTATGTTTCACTCCTTTAAATTCATCAAGAGCTGTTATTCAGAGGGCATAAAGGTAAAGGTAAAGGTACCCCTGCCCGTACGGGCCAGTCTTGACAGACTCTAGGGTTGTGTGCCCATCTCACTCAAGAGGCCGGGGGCCAGCGCTGTCCGGAGACACTTCCGGGTCACGTGGCCAGCGTGACATCGCTGCTCTGGCGAGCCAGAGCCGCACACGGAAATGCCGTTTACCTTCCCGCTAGTAAGCGGTCCCTATTTATCTACTTGCACCCGGGGGTGCTTTCGAACTGCTAGGTTGGCAGGCGCTGGGACCGAGCAACGGGAGCGCACCCCGCCGCGGGGATTCGAACCGCCGACCTTTCGATCGGCAAGCCCTAGGCGCTGAGGCTTTTACCCACAGCGCCACCCACGTCCCAGAGGGCATAGGGCATAGGGGCCTGCAATTGTTGGGAAGTGTGACCTCTTCCTCTGAATTTGTTTTTGGCTATGTTTGTGACCTGCCTGAAATTTTGTAAGAATGTAAATATGCATTGTTTTGCAACATTTCTTATGTTCAGTCTGCAAATTGAAGTGTGCCTGATACCCAAAGCCTGATACCCAAACCATTGGACTTGTTTTATAGGCACAGCACAACACAAGGATGCTTGCAACATACGCAGCCATTGATCCGAGAGTACAATACTTGGGATACACAATGAAAGTTTTTGCAAAGGTAAATATAAACAGCATGCAACTTTAGCTTATTGCCATGTGTGCTCAGTGGTTTCTGTCCCCAACAGTTCAAGTGCAACTTGTTTTTTAAATGGTTTTCTGAACAGTTACAATTCTGGAAGCTTATGAAATTTCTGATTTCAAGCAGCGTCTGATATTTCTGCAGAAGCTACTGGTAGTATATATTATTATATTGGCCTATACAAAATTAGGTTTTCAAAGTCCCTGTTGATGGTTGGATTATATCTGTTTGACAGATTACTTGAGCTGCAATAATGGAATGTGGGTTTATATGTTGGCTTTAGAACTAGGTATAGTAAATTAGTGCCCCATTAATCCAAATGAAATCCATAGTTACCAGGATCTAAAGCTGTACTTTAATCCGTAGTAGGATTTTTTCTTTACCTTTTTCCTTGAAGAGCAGACATACATGCCATATATGATATTTGAACTCTGATGAGTTTCAAAAGTGGTTTCTAATATAACATGGGTACTGCTGCTTTAGAAGCATGTCTACTGTCATCAGGGGCATGTGGAAGTAGTCACACAAATGAGCGCTTTCAGAAATAGTATCCTTGTGCCTGTTTGACTTAGGTTATGTTTTAGTGCATGCCAGAGGCTGACAATATCATTCTCAGAAGCCGCAGCATCACAAAATACTTCTTTTCATTTTTCATTGTTATATCTTCTTAAATGCTCACTATATTCAAAATGTATTTGACCAGCGCTGTGATATTGGAGATGCATCCAGAGGAAGTCTGTCTTCATATGCCTATATCCTAATGGTGTTATACTTCTTACAACAGAGAGATCCACCAGTAATCCCAGTTCTTCAAGAGGTAGGTTTTCAGGAAAATGTGCTTTGGAAGATTGGCTAGAGAATTATGTTTCTTTTCAGTTCATTTTGTATGTGAGGCCAGTTTTGACTCTTGTTTTTCTGGAGAGTTTTTGAAGTTGCAATTGCATATCTCCCATGCCACTTCATGGGTTCTGTCTTATCACACTGAGCCACTCTTCCAGCTTCTTCACACATCACAGGATTCCACTGCAGAAGGAATTAATGTGCTCCTCAATATTAGTTTAAAAGCAGCATACATAATAATTGCACACAAGAGATTGTTTTGCTTTTCAGATGTGAAATATATGTGTGGGCAATTATTGCATTTGATGCTGTGCCTTGAGTAGCATATGAATTCTAACAGAGAAGTACTTTTTATGTCAGAACTTTTATTACCTGTGAAGCTGTTATAAATGAGGAAAAATGTGAGCATTCTCAAGCAAAGTAGTGCAGGAAATGTTCTTTATCTTGATTATTTTTAAAAGTTAAAAATGGTAAGCTATTGATTTGAACCCTTAACCAAATTGAGGTGTCACAAACAGGTTTAGTGCAAGTCTCCTTTTGAGCATATATGGACTGCATTCCTATCACCACTAAGTAATGTAATAATCATTTGCCTCCCTGCCCCCACTCCCACAATCTGGCATTTCAGGTCAAGGAAGGCATGTGTTCCAGCATTGTTTCAAAACTAACTGTTAATGGTTTACAAATACATCCATCTGGGCCCTAGTAACATTTTCTGTGATATTTTCATCCTTTTCAAAAGAGAGAATACTTTCTGATTTTGGATTTGTTCATTACCCCCCCTCCCCCACCCCATTTTCTGCCTTTATTCTTCATGATGTTTTAGATATTTGATGGACAACAGATCCCTCAGAGAATGGTTGATGGGTGGAATGCTTTCTTCTTTGATGATACCGAAGAATTGGTAATGTTCTAATTCTGGAATAGTAATTGAGTTCTTAGGTGTAGTAGTATTATATCACAAGTACACATACATGCTTAATTATTTTTTTTATAAGAGCACCAGCAATATATTTGGCATTGCACAAATGAAAAACAAAACACCTTTCTGCAGAATCTGTTGGACAAGGGAAGGGTAAAGAAATGAAGAGCTGAAAGTCTCAGAAGTACAAAATTAGATAGTGGCAGCAAAAGTTATAGAATTAGCATTTTGGCAACTGTTAAACAGGAAATGTGCCACTTTGGTTTTTGGTTACAGAAATAGCACAGGGCTATTTTTATTGCCAATCCCAGCATTCATCTTCAGCAAAACTGTTTGTAAGACTCTTCTACAAACAAATTTAACTTGCTGTACCCAGCTCATGTGTTCTGGTTTTCATAGACATCTGTTTGCTACTGAGAATACGATGCTTGACTAGACATGTCTGTGGTCTGATCCAGCAAGGTTTTTCTTATGCTCTCATGCCTATTTACTCCTGATGATCACTAGTAAGCAAGATGCTCAGTCAGCATATAGTGCAAAATGGAAGTGGGCTAGTCTGTACTTCCATTTAGGTTGAATTTCTCTTTTCAATGCTTCTTATATCCAGTGAATTATCTGCCTCTGCAATGAGCACATTAAGAGAGGAAGTAGCCTTACCTGAACTTGCACAGGTAGAGAGTTTCCTATGAATGTAAAAGATACTTTTATTCCTTTTCCCTGCTACCACATAGATGTACATTCAGGACGGCCCAGCTTTGCAATAGATAGATGCCACATACTTCACAATGTGTTACTTTGGAACCACCCCAAAGTTAAAAGTATTATGTTCACAATAAAGTACTTTATCTGCTATAACTTTTATACAGAAAAACCGTTTACCTTCTCTTGGGAAAAACACAGAATCACTGGGAGAACTCTGGTTAGGGTTACTGCGATTTTACACTGAAGAGTTTGACTTCAAAGAATATGTCATCAGCATTCGTCAGAAGAAGCTGTTAACCACATTTGAGAAGCAGTGGACGTCCAAATGCATCGCCATTGAAGGTACTTATGGAATATATAACATAAAGGATATATCCCCCTGAAAGAAGTTCTCACTTATAAGTGAACTTCTATTAATGTTAATGAAAATGGTACTTGCCTGTCTTACACCAGCAGTATTTGTTAACAGCAAAATTAAGTGCTGTTGGAATTTCCCCCCCTGCTCCTTTAATACTGTTTTTATTTCTTCTGTTCAGATCCTTTTGACTTGAATCATAACCTGGGTGCAGGAGTATCCAGAAAAAGTAAGACTTGAAAAATGTTCTACTCAGTGTTAATAAATTTCTAAAGTGACACTTCCTTAATTGCTTTTTTCTCTCCTTTCACAGTGACCAATTTCATAATGAAGGCATTAATCAATGGGAGAAAATTATTTGGTACTCCTTTCTATCCGGTGCTGGGAAGAGAAGCTGTAAGTTTTCTTATATTGTAACTTGTACTTTTCTGCTGTGGTCACAAAGTACCTTTATTGCAGTTCTATGGGTCCTTTCGAGTACATGTACCGTATTTTTTGCTCTATAAGACTCACTTTTTCTCTCCTAAAAAGTAAGGGGAAATGTGTGTGCGTCTTATGGAGCGAATGCAGGCTGCACAGCTATCCCAGAAGCCAGAACAGCAAGAAGGATCGCTGTGCAGCGATCCCTCTTGTTGTTCTGGCTTCTGAGATTCAGAATTTTTTTTTCTTGTTTTCCTCCTCCAAAAAGTAGGTGCGTCTTGTGGTCTGGTGCGTCTTACAGAGCGAAAAATACGGTAATTTAATTTCATAATTGGTTTAGTGATCTTGGTCATAATTGTTAGTCAGTAGGACTGAAAACTCAAGGCTTAACAGTTAGGTCTTAACAGAACCCTAAAATATCCAGTTGGTTCTTTTATTTCCAAGATATATTACTTACATTTTGTGTATGTTTGTATTGGTGTTGAACAAACAACAGGAGGATATGAGAACTCCCACTTTTAGGACTGTGTTTAACACAGTTTCTCACAGCTTATCTTGCATAAACATGCAAGCATACACTGAATGTCTTACTCTTGGGCTCAGTTCTAATGAACTGTTGCTCCTCCTTTCCTCCCTCTCTGTCCTTCTTCCAGACACTTGAATTTCAAGTCATGTACCTCAGACAAATAGCTAAAACTCATGCATTCAAACCCAGGCTGCTAGTCAACAGTTGAGAATAGTGTAGAGTAAATGCTATCTTAGTTCCTCGTGACCACAATGATTAGGTTTTGCAAAACTTGAAAGTTTGTATTTAGTTGGTTTGTTAGGTAAAATATATTGCTTGTTTCACTTACTTTGTATTTCTTGGAAAAATAAGGCTATAAAAAACCCTGTCTGGCATTATTACAAATATATTTTACATGACTGTAAATATGAAAATATCAACCTTGTCTTTTGTCTTTTCTTCTTAATGAATGCCTTACTTAGTAAGATATGTGACTGCTGTTTCTCCCTCCTTTCCCCCCGTTCCCCATTTATCTTCAAAGAAAGTGAATACAGAGAGCTTGTAGGTAATAGCTTGTTTTCCCCCTTGTAGGAGTACTTTTTCAACTCTAAAGTATTGACTGATGGAGAACTGGCACCCAACGACAGGTGCTGCCGTGTCTGTGGCAAAATTGGTCATTACATGAAGGACTGCCCCAAAAAAAGGAGGTTGGGAAAATAAACATATGGCTAGTTTAAAAAATTTTATGCTGAATGCAAGAGAAGAGGAGAAAATAATTTTGTTTGCCTCAAGGAATGCACCTTATTCTTTTAATTTTTCTTTCAAAAACTGTTTTTAAGAAAATCACTTTATCTTTCCAATGAAGGAACTCTTAACTAGGCAGAGGAGTTGGTGTAAAACAGTGCTAAGTATTTTAGTGAATTACTTACCACTTGTGTATTTTTTCCTGTGTTTTCATGAACAATACCATAAATGTTTTGTGCTTTGAAGGGTAAGTGCAGTGGCTACTTGCCTATGATAAAGCAAAGGGTATGGGAGGAACCATGTGTGGCAATTCAGAGCTGAGGTTAACTTGAAGCACCATTTGGGTAGGCTTTGGATGAAATTGCAGCAAACAGTACATCTCAGCTTTCCTCAGCTTACTGAGCAGTACAAACTTCCTTTGCACCATGCTGCAGTGGGTGGGAAAGGGTTGGATTAGGCCCTGCTGACCTGCACTGAATTTTGACTGCCAAATGACACCTGCATCACTTTCCTTTTCTGCCCACTTCTTAGGTAGGTGGAAGACCCTATGATGGGATCTCACAGTGGCAGCTAACAAAAAGACCAGAAACATAGCTTTCTGGGATCTGGGCTAAGCCAGCCAGAAATCCATTGCAACCCAAGCCAGCCCTGGGCCATCAGGGGCAGTGTGTGAACCAGCTTCAGACAGGTGCAACCATTATCCTGCCGCTCACCTTCTGCCCAGCTGGAACGTGCAGTGGCTCTGTAAAGCCACCACGTTTTGGGTGATGCGATTCCCAGTTTTTTGTCCACACAGGGACATTGAAATGAATCTTAAGGCTTTGGCTGCCTTTTTGAAAGTCACACAGTTTCAAGGATACTTTTAAGCAATGCTTGCATACCTGTCCCCATTTAGAGTGAAGAAAAAGGAGAATGAGAGAGATGACGAGAAGGAAGTCAAGGAGGAAGACAGAGAGACTAGAGAAAAGAGATGTTTTATCTGTGGCGATGTGGGACACGTTCGAAGGGATTGTCCGGAATTTAAACAGTCAAGACAAAGAAGCAACGGTGCTCTCGGTAATGGAGCTTACTTCTGAGTAGATATGCATAGCACTACACTGTTTGTCCTTTATTCCAGCCTTGCTACCCATGGTCCAGCCAGTGGAATTGTTTGCATTCCTGCTGACTGATGCAGGATTTGCCTCCTATTCTTTAACTCTCTGGTTTTCAGCTGGTGGGTTGAGACACATTAGTGAGTCATAGCCTGATCCAAGGTGGGTCATAACAGGCGCAACACCACCATATGGTAAAATATTAAGAAATGGGTCTCAAAATGCATGTTTGGGTTAAAAGTGGGTCCTTGGTCTGAAAAGGTTGAAGATACCTGCTCTAACCCTATTCACAGGAGCCAATATTGCCTCCCTTGGACCTCTCTGGCAGAGGATATAGTTGCAATAGGTACAGCAAATAAAGTTTTGGCTGCATAAATAATTTTGTCTGCACATATCATTGCTTTGGACCACAGCCTATTGGTTTCTTAATCTGTATTAAACACATTCTTTGCACTTTATCACTTAGGGACTCAGTTAGTCCGAAGCCTTGTAAACTCTCAGCAAGTAACTGGATCAATTCAACAGCAAGTGGAAAGACCCTTACGTGCTAGACAGACATCAGAATGTGTAAGTTTCATTTGATTCAGTGTTTCTGAATTAAATTTTATATAAGAAATCAATTTCAATTGTGTAAGTAATATAACAATAATGCTTGTGAAGTGTATTGCTGTAAAAAGGCCTCTGTAGAGTTCAGAAGTGCAGATTCTTGCGTATTTAAGGATTGAGGCAACAATTTAGAGCAAATGGAAGAGCCAATGAATTAAGATGCTATTGGTGACTGAAAATTAGTAGGACATTTTTAAAGTTACATGTTTTATTCCAGTGAGAGTTTAAGTGACTGTTTATCAGTGGTAGGGCTTGTTCTACAGAATGATTTTGTTCAGATGATAGTACCTTGCTTTAATAAGCTGATATAGGAACAAGATCCTTGACCACACACAGTCCCTTTGTATGACCAAGGAAACAAGCTAGGAAATTAACCATAATTTCTGGTTTTATGAACCAGCAAACTATGGTTAAGAGCTTTGGAACAAGTCAAAATATAAAGCCAACTTCAAACTATATCTTAGATTGTTCTGAAGTTTGTAACCATAGTTCCCTGATTCAGATGAACTGTAAAATTGAAGTTATAGGTAGGTAGCTGTGCTGGTCTGCCGTAGTTGAAACAAAATAAAAAAATTCCTTCTAGTAGCACCTTAGAGACCAACTAAGTTTGTTATTAGTATGCACACGAAAGCTCATACCAATAACAAACTTAGTTGGTCTCTAAGGTGCTTCTGGAAGGAATTTTTTTATTTTGTAAAATTGATGTTAACGAAAATGTCCTGGATTGTTTGCTCCCCCAATGAAGTGAAGAACAAACAGCAAAGCTTGTTCATGTTTCATATATTAAATTAAGGTCATCTGAACTCTACGAGTGAATATGGTGAATCTGCTGTCAGTTAAACCTTATACTTTAACTCAGGCTTCCTCAAACTCGGCCCTCCAGATGTTTTTGGCCTACAACTCCCATGATCCCTAGCTAGCAGGACCAGTGGTCAGGGATGATGGGAACTGTAGTCTCAAAACATTGGGCCGAGGTTGAGGAAGCCTGCTTTAACTGAACTTGCAATCATGAAGAATTTAGTTCTTCATAAAAAGTCCTCACAATGGATAGTCCAGCCCTATATGTAGCCTATCTCAACTCAAAGACAGTAGTTTAGTAAACCTAGAACTCAAGAGACTCCTTTGTGAAG
Source organism: Podarcis muralis (assembly GCF_964188315.1). Classification (NCBI taxonomy): domain Eukaryota; kingdom Metazoa; phylum Chordata; class Lepidosauria; order Squamata; family Lacertidae; genus Podarcis; species Podarcis muralis. Next base: position 46,051,689 of record NC_135659.1, read on the forward strand.
ACTTTTTAGCATTAAGTGCTTAAATGGAACACTTAACTAACTCATGAACTAATACAAACTACATCCTTTTTTCCCCTCTCCAGTCTGATTCGCGTCAGTCATCTTACTCTCCACAGCCTCAGCAATTTACTCAGAATTCCTCTCCACCAACCTCCATTAACCAGACTCAGCCACAACCAATATCCCAGTCTAAGCATGCTCTGCAGCCCCAGCAAGGGGCACAACCACCCCACCAGGTCCAGCTGCCTTTGTTTAACTTTCCCCAATCTCCCCCAGGTCAGTATGCCACCTTGCCTAACCTGGGACTATTTCAGATGCACCCTCACCACCACCATCACCACCACCACCAAATCCAACTTCCTAACACCTCGTGGCCTGTTATTCACTCTGCACCGGGTAATCCTCCTCACGCGGCAAATGTTCCTTTTTCTGTGAGGGCTGGCAGTAGCAGCAGCCCGCCCAATAACCCGAGCAGCGTAAGCCTGAATGATCCCAGTATCATCTTTGCACAGCCTGCTGCCAGGCCTGTAGGAATCCCCAGCAGTACTCATGAGGGACACTGGCACAACCCTGTGACTCTAAGCTCACTGGTGAACAATGGCACGGTGGGGAACTCAGGTAACTCTCCTCTCTTGTCTCCTGTTTTGTACAAATACTGACTGTTTCTTTGCTTAACATTTCTGAACCTGTTCATTCTGACTATGCTGTATATTCTGGGGTGCAGATGAGGAACCTTTTAGGAAAAAGATGAATCACCGTGTATTTGCTTAGGCTACATAAAAAGTGGGTTGGGTTTGGAAGGCTGTTTTCATAGCATTTGACAAGTTATTTAAAGAGATAATAGTTTGAGCTTTCTGTCAAGAAACTTTGATTCCAAATCCGAGTCTGAACTTCAATAGGGATGGGCTTCAAAGAGTTCTGTGCATCAGCAGAAAGAACTTCTGCCCAGTTTCCTTTTGAGCTGCGTCCCCTTGTGCTGCGTTTAATACTGTGCTTCAGGAGCAGCTTGAGGTGTGTGTGTCAAAGAAAAGGACCTCAGTGTATGAGCAGAACATTAAGATAAAGTTTAAGGTCTGGCAGGGCAAATCCACCTCTTTCTTTGGCATCAGTTAATATCTTAAATTTTATTCGAGGCTTCTTGCCCCGCCAAACAAATCTGGAAATATCTTTCTGCCACTTCTTGAAACAATCCATCTTATCCAAATGAGCAGAACATTAAGTACAGCCCTTTGGGTCGCATCCAAGCTAATTAGAAACCCTGCACCACCTTTCCTTAAAAGATGGTAATAAAAGCGCCTCTTGAGTAATAGAGTACCTGTCCTTTACCACTGCAGAACCTCAACTGTATCACCATCACTTGGTGAATAATGTAAAATAGAGCAGATTGTCTCCTATTGGTTTTATATGACTCTTTAATTTTTAATTAAATTTATATTCCACCCTATACCCGCAGGTCTTCAACTGCTTCTATTGTATTTCTTATCCATGTATGCATATTTAAGATTGCTTTCTGCATGCAGAAGGGAACTACGTATTATAGCACCATGAGCTCCTGCAGCTCAGCAGCAATGGATACTTTTAGTCCATTCATGGCTCCTTGGGTCCAAAATCATCTTGTACAAGCAGAAAGGCACTTCCACAGGGCAGCCCTTCTAAATTCTTCTGATTTCCCTTTCCTAGTGCAGCTGCCCATGTCCCATCCCATGCTGTTCCAGAGGGCCCAAAAATAAAATTAAGTAAAGAGAAACATAATTTTAAAAAAAATACTCTTACTGCTGTGGATTTTGCTTTGCAGGTTGGTGCTTTCAAATACAGTAATCTTTTCTCTCCTTTTCATTTTTGAATGAAAACTAGATCAGGGCTTCCCAGGACAGTTTGGTAAAGCGAACCCTCCTCCTCCTCCTGTTCCTTGGGACCATGGCACCCCAGCCCATTTTCCTCTCCTGCGAGGGACGTGGCCTTACAATATTTCTCCGAACTACATGCAGCAGGGAAATGCCAGCTATCCATTGAATAAACCTTTCTACCCTCAAGGTAGTATCTTCATGAAGCAACTTTCTCACCTTTCTGCTATTATTTTTATTGGTTTTGGTTTTAGTTGTTGTGATAAGAACAGGTCTCCTAGGGACAGTTGTTGTGCTAGTGCAATGTCATACTGGGCTCTCACTCAATATCTTTTCTAGGTTGCTTGTCTATAAAAAGCTGCAGTCTTTTCTGAATTTACCGTATCTGTATAGCAACCACTTCCATTCTTTGCTATGCACTGTCTGTTCTCTGCCTGTTTAATAGGAAAAGAATTCATTGGTTTAACTAAACATGAACCTGCTTGTGCAAGTAGATATCCCAGAGACCAAGCTTTTGGGGCATCTTATGAAGCCCCTACCTTGAGGTGGAAAACCTCTGGCCCCATAACTCACATCATCCTTGATGTTTGGCCATGTTGGCTGAGGGTGATGGGAATTTGCCTCCAACAATATCTGGAGAACCACTCTTCTTTCACCCTTGCATTTTTTTGTCCATCTTGATAGTCATGCCTCGGTCCACAAGTATTTCAGCCTATTTCTTTTCCATAAGTGCCCCTTTCTGTTGCTAAACTTGCAGGAATTTAAAAACTCTTTCAACCTAAATGTTAAATTGGATTCGGATAGTTTCTGCTAAAATAATCGTAACCTATTTTCTTTCAGCTGGCTTACTGATGCAGAACAACCAGCGGTTTTCACTTCTGTCCCAAGGACACCCACACTTGAACATGAATTTCATTCAGCAGAAAAAATGAAGTTTAATTAAGGGGATGGGAAGAAATCAGGTTCTGGATTCAAATCTTATTGCGACATGTTTAGATAAGAGATTATTTAAAACTGTTTTTAACTGTATCATTTGTACATAGATATAAAATATAGTTTTTACCAGTATCACAAGAAGTGATACAAATGTCATCTATTTTATTACCCTATTTTTAAGGGGAACTGTGTTTTATTTTATCTTGATAAACTGTAAAGAGAGTTTTTAAAATTAAGTTGTTTATTTTCTATTAGCTTTATTCATACTTTGGTTCAGACTTTATATCTATTGTTCTAAAAAGAAATTAGAAAGGGATTTCATGTGTTAAAGATTGTCATTTCTTTACAGAACAATGTAGTGCCAAAAACTTTTTAAAAGGAAAAAAATAAAATTGCAAAATTAGAAATCATAAGTAGAATTTTTCATTTGTATACACAGCTGGATTCTGTTAAGCCTTTTTAAAGTACTGCAGACTAGGGTGAAATAGTCTCTTGGACTCCATATAATTGGCATCTAAATATATAAACTTCACAAAGTTTTACAAGTCTTCATATAGTGTTGGTGAGCATTCATCCAAAAAAGTAAAGGAAGCTTCATGCTTGTGAAACTCAGATATTTCCCCTTTGAAATGCCTATGCAATTAGATTACTAGTCATTCCTTGCCAGCATCTGTGCCCAAAGGAACATGCCCCCCCCCCCAATAAGTGTACGGACAACTCCCCATTTACGCGAAGGTTATGTTCCAGAGCACTGAGCATTTAAGTGAAATCGCTTATATTGGGAACGCAATTGAAAAGCCTGCAAACACCACAATCACTTGTTCCAAACCTCCTTGCTCAAACTCCAACTCGTCACCGGCCTCAAGGATCAGTGCAAAGGCTCCTGGGATTGCACTTGCAAAGGCTTATGGGATTCATAGACACTGTTTTCACACTATTATGGCTGCTTTGCCTCTTTTCATGCCACCTCTGGCTTAACCCTCTATTGTGCCATCATTTTCATTTAATTCTTGGTTAGGGGGTGGGGGAAGATTGCCCAGAGGCGTTGTCTAGTCATACAGGGTTACACTATTGGGAGATAAGAGAAAAAAAGTGCAAGTATCTTAAATCACAACACTGCATTCCAACCTTTTGAAAATTAAGCTCCTCAGTACTTGTTGAAGCATCCTTGAATAATAATTAGTTACACAGCACATTTGTTCTGCAGCTTGTTTATCAAAGAATTTAATAAAGAAGTTACAATAGTACTTTCCTGCTTGCCGCACACCTGAAGTAATTCCCTACAGAATTATGTACATTTTTGAACTGCTTGTTGGTTGATAAAATTATGAGTTACATAAAAATTGTTATACAAATACTCTAAAAGACTTTCATAATAGGTTTCACAATGAATTTAAACAATTCATTGTGCCTTGCTCTTATATAGTTTTAAGCAAGTACTGGCTGTCAAAATAATTTTTTACACAACACTTCTTTTAGGAAACAAACATATGAACATACACTGAATGAATGTCCCCTCAAGTTAAACAAAGAATATTACGTTGTCAAAGAAAATGTTGTGAATACTAAGTGAATACAAAAATTATTAGCTGTCACAGCAGCTTCTACCCATCCTGATGCCTGATATCTACAAGAAAAGAAGTGGTGGCTCAGATTCTTGAACTCTCTAGGTTCATTCATTTCCCCGACGACTCTTCTTATGGCTCTTTTTAGATCTGAAAGAAGAACAAAAGTAACTCACTGTTCAGTTGATTCTCAGGAACAAATAAATTGAACATGTAGTGATAAATTCACCTCTGGATATTAATACAGTGATTACGATAATCACAAGAGTCCTAAAAATATCTTTCCAAGATACATACAATCTATCTTGAATTCATAGATGATACAAAAAAGTTGTTGGCGGATAACAAAACCTAGCAAAAAATCTGTAAGCAAGACCTCTTATAATAATATCATTTAAAAGTAATATGAAACATGTACCTTTCTGGGGACTTGGAATGACTTCGATGTCTATGGCTACGATGATGCCCTGCTGAGACAAAATACAAAATCTTTACTTTGATTCCATTCTCTACAGAAGATTCCTCCTGAATGTAACATCAAGTAAAGCAGAGTGGTAATAGAGGACTCAATCAGTTTTAACTTCGTTAGGGGCTTGAATCCTAGTTTCTGTGAGTAAAACTCTGCTCAAGGGTGCTCCAGAATAGTGTCGTATGTGGCACCAAGGGCAGCAATGGAAAGGAATAATTTCACTTCCATGAACAGAGCTGGAACTGAGGATCCAATCCATCATATTATAAACAGATTGCCCCCCCCCCCCCCGTACTAGTAGAAATGGGAAAGTAAATTAACAGATGCCAGAAAGCCACCTACAACTCCCTCTCCCCAAAATAAAATTACCTGGAGATTTAGATCTCGATCTGTGGCGTCTTTCCCTAGATCTACTTCGGTGTCGCCTTGGGCTCTTGCTACGATGCCTTTCCCGACGTGGTGATGGACTATAGGGACACAGGCTATTAGTGTAAAGCTCACACAATTTTTAGAAAAAAATCAGCTTGATAATTTAGTAAGTCTCCTACCTTCTCCTCTTGGGGGATCGGCTTCGCCTAACAGGGAAGGGGGAAAAAAATGTTACCTGACAATAGTTTTAGGTACAAGCATTAAGTTGGTTAAAAGTATTTTGCCGGCTCCAAATATGTTACCTTCTAGGAGATCTGCTTCGGCTTCTTCTGTAACGCAGAGTTGGAGATCTGCGAGGTTTGTCTAGATCCCTGTAGCCTCTTCTCCTGTGATCAGGTGAGGGAACTCGCTCCATCTGAAAATATTGCAAGCAAAGCATTCTGGAAAAAAACCCCTTATGTTCAATGCAACATCTCTAAAATGAACTTTTAAAAAAGATTTTACAGAAGCACAAAGGACTCAATGTTCCTTTAAAAAAAAGTTCTAGGAATAAAGTAAAGCTTGGACAGTCTTCCGATCTTCCTTTTGTAGAACATCAGAACTGAACAATTAAGAATAAAATAACAATAGCTAAGGCCAGTTCTAAAGCTCTTTAGCAATATGAGAACCATATAAGAAATGTTTTCTTGCACTATGTAAAGTCAATATGTCAGTACTCTTGTTATAGAAGAGGCCCTCAGGGGAGCTACACAAATGTTCAACCTTTTCGTCCTCCTCTTCCTCCTCCTCGCTGGACTCCACATCATCCATATCTTCTTCCAAAGCGCTAATTCGTGGTTCCAGTTGTTCAGCCTCTTCTAGGACATATCGTTTCTAATAATGAATGAATGAATCTTAAATTTGTGTCAGCCATTGGCCATAGCAATAAAAAAAAAAACGATATACAAAGAATAGAAATAAAAAGTCAATTATATAAAATGCATTTTAGGGTTTTGAATCAATAGTCAAATAGTGGATCTTATTCTGATTGCTCTAGCTAAAAACCTTGCAACCTTTGCTGTCACCTGCTCATCTTGAATTGTTTCTAATAATAATAATAATAACAACAACCACCAACATTTCTCAATGGAAGCAATACACATTTGGAGGACATAGGGTTGAATCACAAAGGTCTTGTTTTTCCAAATTTAGACTTGGTTGCCCCCTCCAACCATTATATTCTAATGTGTAGTATTTTAGGGTTGATTCATATTTTTATTGTTAGCATGTTACAAGCCATTACACACCTGTAGTCTAGGTAAAATGACATCACAAACTCGCTCATCATGGAGCAGTTGATCAATAAACTCATCCACGTGCATTAGTTCAAACTCTGGAAAAAAAAATATTTTAGAGAGCATCACTACAATATCTACAATAAAAAATTTAAAATGGGTATGGCTGAAGATCAAATAAACATTGAACAATTTAGTCCTATTTTCCAAATAAAAACCACATATAAAAGGAGTAGAAATATTGCAGTTAATATTTTGTGCATACTGTGCTTCTTGGTCGCAAAAACAATAGTTCCTTATAAAGCAGATAATTTAATAAGTGTTAATTAAAACTATAACATCAAGACTCCTACACAACATATTCCACAGATGCTATCTACATTGGTAAAATTGATTAAATACCACCCAACTTAATGACTGCTTTGTTGATGGGCAGGAGCTGACCAGATAAATTATAAAACTGAGCCACTTACCCCCATTTCTATTTTGGCTTTTTATTTTTCGATAATCATTGTACAGAGGTTCTAGGTATTTGTAGCAATCTATAGCAGTGCCAGTCAGTCTCATGTACAATGCACCCAGCAATCTTACATACCTAAAAATTAGCAAACACAAAAATAGCAATTTAGAATTATTATTATTCTTTCAAATAAAGTCATTGGAATACATGCTCTCAGCTCAGAATTTGAAACTATACCCAAAATGTTTCATTAATGTAACCTTCATGTGCCACATAGCAGATTCTAGGTTCAAGAAAAATTAGAGGGGTACAATGGCAACAAGATTACCTCCAAACAGGCAAAACATTTGTATCATAGAAGAATCCTTCTGTGAGTCCTGACTAAAGAAACTTGAACAGTAAGGGTAATGACTTAAGAAATGAGTAGATCTAGAGATGAGAGCCGACTAATGTGAATCTGAACACCAAGAAAGGCTTTTGCTAATAATTGGAAACTACAGCTCTACACTACTTCTCTAGCTATTTTCTCTTACTTGAAATCTTCGTTCTTTATAAATTCAACAATGATATCCTTTTCAGGCTGTATCTGCAGCATCTTCAAAGTCAAGCACAAGAATGGTGTTGGCTTGATATTTCCTCCATAAACTCCACCAGTGTATCTCAGTTCCATGGCTTTATCCACCACCAGTTCAGCTATGAAAGGAATCATATGAAAAGGCACTCAGATTCTGAAGTTAGAGCAAGACCAGTTGTTCATGTTTAAGCTGGAAGTTGTACTTTTAGTCAACTAGGAAGGCACCGGGTTTACTGTTACTAGAGAATTTGCTACCAGAAAATACTACGACGGTGATGGAACTTTAAACATGCATAGGATTTGGATTCTTAATAAGCGTTCAAATGTCTGCTGCCAGCCCAAGCTTTCGATACTTCAGGTATTACCCCAAGTGGTTTGATCACCCGATTAAAATATTAATAGGTGACTGCTTTTTTCCGGTGGGTACGCATGCCCCTAAACATTTTGTGAATCTAAGTTTGGCCTCATTGAGACTCAGGCAGTATTCCAATATGAGTAGGAAAATGAGAGTACCCCTAAACATTTTTATTTTTAGAAAAAAAGCACTGATAGGCAATATAAGGGAAGCTAACTTATAACACTGGTTAGTCCGGCATCTTCTGGCCCTGGATGATGGGTGGCATACAAATGTAGCCATTGATGAAATACATAGCGTGGTTGTACAGCTTTTGTGCTCTCGTTTCACCCGCCTCTCCCCCGGTGTGTAGTTTCCAAACTGCCCCGCCAAAGTGGCAGGTATTCCCCAACTTCCCCGCACGGAGTGAGCCCCTCCTCCTCCACCCCCAGCTACCCAGAAGCCCTAGGCCTCACCTGTGAGGCCGAAGCACTCCTCCTTCCAATACTTGGATTCATAGATGCGAGTGCGGATGATTTTCTCCACCAGGTATTGAGGGTTAGTGCCGTGGATGCTGTGCGCGTCCTTCACTGTCCGGTTTGCCATAGCCGAAGTCCGGCTCGGCACGAACCCGTCCGCGTAGAGGCCTGGCGAGAGAGGAGGGGGAAACAGAGGAGGGGGAAACAAAGGAAGTACCGGACCAGCGCACCGAGAGACGCGTTCCCCCTTTTTCACTTCCGCTTGGGGGGGTTCACTTCCTCTAGAGGCGGGCTACAGTGGTTTCTGGCCTGCCATCTTAGCAGTGGGCAAAAGAGCCGCCCTTCCCGAGCTTCGCCTAGCCAGAAAAAAACATGGCGGCCGCGGCGCTAACCAGCGGCTCATTTCCTCCTTCTCAGGGGGCGGGGCGAGTCTGCTTTGGCGCGAAGTTTCATCCTGACGTAGGGAAGGAACCGCGCGCGCGCCGCACCGGGTCCCGCGGCAGAATCTCGCTCTCCGGGTTTGTGGAGCAGCTGTGGGCTCGTCGGCGAGGTACGGTAGTCCGAACCAGGTGCGACATCGGAGTGTCAATGCCATAGTTCGGCGGCCGGCGGGAGAGCTGCGGGTGTGCTGCAGAGGCGCCCGCCCTCCAGCCTCACGTGCATTGGTCTCTGTGTGGATTCTTTTAAGAATCGAGTTGGGGTGGGGTGGAAACGGATTAAAAATTCGAGAATCGGCTTTCTTGCCTTTTTTTTTTTTTTTTTTTTTTGCCTCTTTGCACCTTCATATTTCTGTTTCTTCACAGAAACCATGAACACGAGAAACCAGAAAAAGCGTATCTACTCGTGGCTTGGAAAAGCTATAGCTGAAGACGAGCAGCTGCAGCTTTCCTCTTACAGGTATGTATTCTTTGGTCTGTATATTGTTAGAGGGTAAGCTGTGTAGGCTTGAGGCCAGTGTATAAATGTAGCATAAATTTGCAATCTTGGAAATTACGTTTTGCATAAGGCTCAGTGGCTTTCATTATTAATGGAGTATTAAAAGGTGATTATGTAACAATACTGTTCTAATTATTATTAGTGGAATGTGCTTATGTAGCACCATCTGTGTGCGTGCAGTTTGCAAAGTAAGAAAAGCAGGCCCCTGCCCTGAGGAGCTTACAGTCTTAAATTTGACTGAGTGGATATAGTAGATAGACGGGAGGAAGAAGGAAGTGTGAGTAACTGGGGAGGAAGTACTACATATTTAGGGAGTGAGGGCTATGGCTAAATCCAGACTTTATGAAAAAGTTTGTTCTTCTGAGGAGAGTTTGAAAGAGAGGGGGCAGTGTTATGTTGATCTGTGAACTAATTTCAATTATAAGAAGCAATAAGAAAGAAAGGGTATAATTGTTTGAAGAAGCAGCTTCTGAAAGCTGAAGGATGTAGATCTGGAATGTAAATTTGGGGGGGGGGGTAATAGAGGTAAAGATTAAGGCTGAAATCCTAACCCTATTTACCTGGGAGAAAGCCCCACTGTATCCAGGTAGACTTATTTCTGAGTCAACATGGTTATGACTACACATTAAACTGTCAGTCTTCAGTGTTGTTCCTTAACTGTAAAGAATGTGCAATCCATTTATACCCTTCATCTCCTAGGGGTATATCTGTTAAATCGAAAAATGTCAGCGACATCTGTATTTTCCCAGGGGAGTTTATTTTAATAGAAGGTGAGAATGTGGATCAGTTCCTTGTAGCAAGACTTTTAAAGTTATATGAAGATGGTAAGTGGTTTTTTTAAAAATTATTTTCTAGTTCTAATTAAGATGTCACACCACTATTCAACATTTATTTTATAAAAAATTGATCAAACAACAATTAGAAGAATAGAGAAGCTAAGCAACTTTTGTGATACCATAAGTTTTGTTAAATATGTATTTTTGGGCTATAGCTTGACATCTGTGGTACTGTACAAAGGACTCTGGGCCCCATGCAATATAAATATGTTATAGGAGTTAACTACAGTATATGCTAATTTGGGGCTTAATAATTAAATATTCATTATGTTTCCTCTCATTAAAAAATATGTTGGTATACACCTGTTATGTATATTGGGTTTCTGATTTTGGCTTTTTCCAAGATAGCCAGTAGCAATACTTACTCACTCTTTGCAAGGTATTACTCCAGGGTTAGCCAGTGCTCCAGAAGTTGTTGGATACCCTCAACCTTGGCCAGCATGGCTCGTGGTCAAAGATGATGGGAATTATAGTCCAATAGCATCTAGAGGAACCCACATTTGCTACCCATATATTCTTCCTTCAAGGGGAATGAGAAATCAAGAAGCTTTGGTTGTGAAGTTTCTGTTGAATGTTATATTGGTTATTAATCTTGATTGGAACACACTTCCATATTGCAAAAATGCCTTTTAAATTATGTGCTTTAAAAAAACTTTATGTGTTTTAAATGGCTTATGTTGCTTTCGTAGAAAGACTTGCATTGTCAATTTTGTAGCTTTCAGTGTTAGCCTCCCTGTTGAGTTCAGGAGTGAACCAAAGATGGATTCGGCTATAGTAGATGGCCATAGGAAGCGACCCTTTTCTTGACCTTCTGTACAGTCCTGTAGTTTATTTCTTTATGCTTGAAGTCATGAGAATCTAGAAAGTCGTTAGGAAGCCAGGTTGCAATAATGGTAATATAACTTACTATTAAACAAAAGGCACCAGGTATGGGATGACATCCTGAAGCCTCTGCTTCAGACTCAGGAGACAGGCTCTTTCAACCAACAGGGAATCTGATAGAGCTGCAAATGTAAAATAGATAGAACAGTGGCACAGACCTCCTCAGGCCATAGTCATTGTTCTCAAAAAGTAAATGCACTCAGGAAGGCCATTCCCCCAGGGCAACCACCTGTGTCAGTCATCCCTGACTAACTACAGTAATCATAGTCATTGTTCTCAAACCTAAATTCACTCAGTAAGACCATTCCCCCAGGTCTTCTCCTTCGACATTATGCCAACTCACCTAGACAGACTTTTGGATAAACTTCAAGTCTATTTAAGACCAGGAGCATCACCTGCAAGACTGAAGATTATCTCTCCCTCTGAGCAGCCTCTGTGTGCATTCCTAGAACATCTTTAATTCACTGCTGAACTTCAATTACCTGGAATAATTTCAGGTGTAGATCCCTGAGCTCAGTGCCTGGGTTCCAGGTCTTCTATCATCCACTCACATGTTTCAGGAGCACTTTAACAGACACTAAGAGAAGAAACTTGCAACTATTTTCTCTAGCTATTCCCCCCCGCCCTTTAGTTTAGAACCCTTATTTCTGTAAGTTAGATTGTGCTTGCATTAGAACAGGCATAGACAAACTCGGCCCTCCAGATGTTTTGAGACTACAATTCCCATCACCCCTGACCACTTGTCCTGTTTGCTAGGGATGATGGGAGTTGTAGTCCCAAAACATCTGGAGGGCCGAGTTTGCCTATGCCTGCATTAGAATATTGTTTTCACATATGTGCCCAGTACTGCAAATGTATGCTGCAGTAGTTTATTGTTAAAACTACAGTCATACTTCGGAAATCGAACGGAATCCATTCTGGAAGTCCATTCGACTTCTAAAAAGTTCCAAAGAATGTTCACAAACTGGAACAATCACTTCTGGGTTTGTGGCATTTGGGAGCCAAAACATTCATCTCATAAAGCGTTCGACTTCTGAGGTACGACTGTTCCTTTGTAATAAATCCTTTATTTTTCTATAATCTTTGTGTGAGTACACATTCCTAGACTGGAAGGGTTCAGATACACACAGACAGAACAGCACTCAGTTTGACTTCAGCTTAAGATTCTTTTGTGTGAGGGTGTCTTTTTTTTCCCTTCCAGATGATCTTTATTGAATTTTTAGTTACATACTATACATACACATACATTATGTTTCACATTTGTTCTTGCTCTCCCGAGCTGACTTCCCTCCTTCCTTCTTCCGGCTTTTTTATGTCGTCTTTAACTTTTCACATTGTCTTTGTCCGTTTCATATATAATTGTTCTTCTTCAATTTTTTCCATTCATTTAACAAATATTGTTCAACAATAGTCCTAATATACATTTTTAATTCATTTTGATATTATTATCCAATAAATTTCTTGTGTTTTCCTGTTATGAGTTTTATTGTGTGAGGGTGTCTTTGGGACCACATGGGTAGTAGTTTCACACAGGATCCCAAAATCCATGTGTCTATCCGCCCCCCTTTTAACAAGGCTTGCATAAAGGCTGCTGGGGGTGGGGGCTAGTTGATATTGAATGCCTTCCCTGAAAATACCAAGTTTGACTGCTGCTGTTGACTTTCTCCTTAATTTAGTGAAACGTAAGAAAGCATCATACTGCTAAAGGGCTTCAAGTGCTCTTGCCATCCCAGGTCTGAATTGTGTGTGGTTTTTTTACCTACTCCAGGTGCTCATGAAAAGCGTGCAGTTGTGGAGTGGTTCTCCCGCCTGCTAGAAATACCCCTCAATCAACGGAAATCCATGGGAAGAGAGGATCCACAGGAGATATTTTTGAATGAAAATCCTGAACGGGATACTGACATAACAGTTACACATATCATTGGCAATGTCACAGTATGTACATAACATGTTAGAAGGCAAGAGAGGAGGAAGTTCCTTGGGAGTATGTTGAAATGTTATATTGCAGATTTATAGTATTGAAAAGTTTTTTTTTTTGGGGGGGGGAATCCATAGGGGTTTAATCTTTGAGGCTGGCCAACTCTGAAATAGCAAGTATGTGGGTTGATGCTTAGTTGCTATCTGGGCACAGCAAGCCATAGAAACGAGCCTAAGAATCCCAGTAGAGTTCATAGCCTTCCATTAGCATAGCAGCTTGACTTACCTACAGCTTCAGGGAATATTGATTGTCCCCTGCTGTGGCACAGGATGCTTATATTGCGTTTGCTTGGCTGATAACCTTACAGGGCAGTATTCTTGGAGAAGTTCAAGTAGTCCATGAGCCAAAATATTCACTTTGACTTAGCAAGAAGGCAGAGGTTTCCATCTCACTTATGAGGCTGTTTGAACTGAAGTGTTGCAGGCTGCTTTACCAGCAATATATGCTGAACTTTGGAAATGAATCACCATTTAAATGCAAACACATTGGGTTTGTTCAGTATTCGATTTCTAAACAGCTAGTACATAACATACAGGGCAATTAGATTAACTATGGTAATTAGATTAACTGGCAAGGCCATAGTCCCAAAGCTGTGCGCACTGGGGTAGATTATGCAATACTTGGAGCCACAGAATACTAAGCTCCCCCATTGGTGCTTATGGGAGTGGTAGGTGGGAAGCAAAATGGCAGACAATAATAAGAAAAAGCTCCCCCTGCTCCCTGTTTGCAGGCAGGCTTAGAATGTGGCAGTTCCTCCATCATGAAATCCCCACACATATACCCCTTACGGCACTGGTTCCAAATTGGTGCTCTGCGGACCCCTGGGGTCTGTGGCACATACCTGTCAACTGTCAGGGACATCCTTTTTTGGGTGCCATGCTCTCGTGCGGACCATGTGACTCACAAGGGAACAATGCCCGGTTTTGCACTGGGACATGTTGGAGGGACAGTGGCACCATTCACGTAGCAAAAACTACCACAGAGATATCAGCATTTTCAAAAGTAGGGGTTCCATGGCTTGGCTTTTGAAAAACAGAGTGTCTGCAATACTTAAATGACTTAACTGCCTTAGGGTTTTTAAGTAATAGTAAGAGACAGAATTATGTCATATGAAAACTGCAAGTTGGTGCCATTACTCAAACCAGAAAGGTAATTCTAAGGATCAGAGTTTATGTTACTGTAAGAAAATGTTAATACGTGTGTGGGGAAAGCTTTCCTTTTGTCATTGTTCTGCTTTAAGCAATAGCTGCAGAAGTTTAGTATAACACTGAAGATCCATTGAAAGTTTTGCTATATTGATTGCATCATATTTTCATGGTTCTTAAGCTTTGAATCTACTCTTTAGAACAAATAATCATCTGATATTTTGCTACCTTTCTAGGTTATTCCACTGACCACATTGGAAGCATTGCCTGACCTATCAAATGATGAACACATTTTCTTTGTAAGAGAATCTTGGGATGGAAAAAAGTTTAAACCACTGCCGCTTAGCTTACTGGCAGAGTTGAAAGACTCTGTGAAAATGAAAAACAACAACGGTGATTTTGCAAACATGCACCACCTGACTCCTTCACGCAGAAATTGCTCTCTGGAAGTAGAAACCGAAAAGGTCACTCGAAGTACAAGAAAAAGCAGCGCTGCCATGATGGAAGTAGAATCAAGACACTCTGCCTCCAAATCCTCGCACTCTAAGCAGAGATGTTCCCAAAGACTAGCCATTGGCATTGAGACTCCAGGAGCAAAGAAAAAACTGCAGCTGAATAGTATGTTCACAAATGATCTTGCACATAATATTTTTGTCTGCAAAAACATTGTTAGCTCTGGAAGCTGACAAATATTTTACCTAGGGCTGAAGAGAGAATTTTATGAATAGTGATGTAAAGATGATCAGTCTAAATACTCTTGAACAATTCTCAAGTAGGAATTCATGTGGTAAAATGGTATAATATTTCTATTGTTCTGCTTAGTAGTTTTTGGGGGAGAAACTGTTATGGTGGGGATTTTTTTCCTGCTTAGTGTAGATACTGTCATGAGGTCTTTGGATGAAGAAGCTACTGTGAGTCAGACTACCTGTGATCCTTGAATTGGACATGTTCAGGATTGGACCTTAGTCATGAAACAGGTGTTCTGTCACAAGTAGCTAATACTTTTGATAGTAGGAACCATGGTTAACAAAAGGTGATAGCCCATGCTGTACTCAGGCAAGGGATAATCATCTGTTGCCTGCTCTCTTCTGATACCCATTTATGTCCCCTGAAAGGTATGTATTGAGTTTCAGAAGTTGGGATGGGGAAATGGCCCAAAATTGGGTAGAAAAAGCTTGCATTTCATATCTTGGGAATTGAACCCAGCAGTTAATTCTTGTTCAACTGATATTACCTCAGTTTGGATGCCTGTTCAAGTGGTGGTGGTGAATCATAGATTTGTAATCAAAAGTAATGTTTTGAGCCCCTGTTGAATAATGTCAATAGTGGTGGTCTCCAAATTTATGACCACAGTTGTATGTGTTCAGTGCAAATAAAGCTAATCAAATACCTGACATGGAATCTGTGTCATGTTGGATTATGTCTTATTTAGCACCCAATTTTATATCATTTATAGAAGAGGAATCTTGATTTTGTGGGGTAACAGTGGAGCTTCTGTTGCTTTGCCACAAAGGTTTGAAAGCTTGTGATTGAGAGGGAATAGAATTCTGTCCTGCCACTTTATTGTACTGGACATACAAACAGAAATAATGAGATTGCATTGCTAGGAACTGTGGGATCAAGTGTGCTAAGTAAAACCACGCAAACCTATTTGTTTTCTAAAAGCAAAAAAGTGGTTGAGCTCTGAGCCATATTGCAGCCGGCCTGTTTGAAAATTCTGTTCTGTGTTAGTTAAGAGAACTCAGTTAACTGAAGGGAAACCTTTTGTTAGACCATGTGGCACATGTGAATTCTAAACTGATTGTTGCCTTGCTAAAAACTTACTCATTTTGCTACTTTTGGATTTTAGGTCCAACAAAACCTGGAAGAGTGCTGGCAGAGCAAGATATGATTGAGCTTTTAGACTATGGTTTCTTTAAGCCTCTGGAGCAACCTGCCCTCAAACGGAAAGTGACATTTACTGGCATTAAAGGTTCTCCTCCAAAAATACCCTGTGCTGCTGTTGCTGAGGGAGACCTCTTCCTAGACATCAAACCACTGCGAAGAAAGTCTGAAAGACCCAACAAAAACATATCATCTCCTTGCCAGAGTGACCAAGTTTCTAGTTTGAAAGCCAGGAGTTCTGCTGTGAAAAGGAATGCCACAGAGTAAGTTGCAAGTGTCAGCATTCTGTCCCAAACCCTTAAATGTGGTCATCTGTGTGACATACACTAATCTAACAAAAAAATTCTGTTGAAATAAGAGACAAAGATTCTTGAGATAGAACACCTTTGCTCGAGAACATTAATATTAATTTACTTTTGTTTGTGCAGCAGATCGATAAACATTCAAAAAGCTTTATTTTTTAGCGGTTATAATAAATCTAAGATACAAATAGCACCTGCCCTACAGGGGTAGCCTACAGTTCCTGTCCTCCTTGTCCATCCTCTATGCTGGCTGAGGACCAGTTATACATAGTGGCTAAGATGAAGATCTTGTAGAGCAACTCTCTGGGCTGCATGACAAAATGCTTTTGGAAATTGGGACTTTCCAATATTAGTTTATGATCTGGTACATGGGTCTGCTGTTTAAAGAGAGAGTGAAAAATTTAAAAACCTCATGTACAAGGTGATTCTGACCAGTCGATATTGAGAAATCCAGATCACTTATTTTTCTGCAGTCAAAAAGCCTTCCAGACTCTGCTTCTCCATCTTACAGAAAACAGGTATTTCCGAGTAGTACCTCGGAAGTCGAACAGAATCTGTTCTGGAAGTCCGTTCGACTTTCAAAATGTTTGGAAACGAAGGCGCAGCTTCCAGTTGGCTGCAGGAAACTCCTGCAGTTTTAGAAGCTG
This sequence comes from Podarcis muralis, assembly GCF_964188315.1. Lineage (NCBI taxonomy): Eukaryota > Metazoa > Chordata > Lepidosauria > Squamata > Lacertidae > Podarcis > Podarcis muralis. Next base: position 46,068,603 of record NC_135659.1, read on the forward strand.
CAGAAGCCCCATCGGACATTTGGGTTCCAAAGATCATTTGCAAACCGGAACACTCCCGGGTTTGTAGTATTTGGGAGCCAAAACGTTTGATTTGCAAGGCATTGGGGATCCAAGGTACGACTGTATTTTGATAGTTTTATATGTAAAGTATATTTTACTCACATTGACTATTTCCTTCTTGAAGCAACTACTCAGAAAATATTTAAAAGGCATTAAAGGTAAGGATAAAAAATTTGGAAATGGACAGTGCAACCCTCCACAGTCTAGTAAGAAGTAAGTCCCACTGAATTCAATTGAGACTTACTTCCAGGTAAGGATGTATAGGGTGCTATTCTCAAGAGTCAGGCTGCTTGCGGGTATTTATTTTGAAATATTTTAACTCCTCCTTCATTGCAAAGTGATCCCAGAGTGGGATACAATTTTTTAAAATGTAAATCGCAGTATCATCAAGATGTTTTCCTATGGTAAAACCAGGGAGAATTTACCGAAATGAATTTTAACATTTATTTCCCAAAAAATCTCTTAGAGGCATGTTTTATGTTTTTCTTTCCCATTAGTTCAAATGATGTAAACAAACAGGATAAGATTTGCAAGACAGCCAAAGAATCCGGAGTCTCAAAGAGCCAAGCAGCCATTCCTAAGGTCAATTCAAAGACAAGGTGGGTGATTTTTAGAGGTGTTTGTGGCTGTTTTGTTTGTTTGCTCTAAGGAATATCCCCTTCTGTTTTATTAAGCAAGTGAAATTTTAAGAAGGCTTAAAAATATATCACTGCAGTTTTACATCAGTTCTACTTATTATGTGTATTAAATCATATCTAGGACAATATAGTATACAGAGGTTTGGAAATTTCTGTATCATGTAACTGGCAACATGGATGGATGACCCTCCTTCAGCCAATATAGATGCTGCCCTGGTTCACATGCCACAGTATGCCCAGCTCTGCTTTTGCAGCACTGCACAAATGTGCGGGCTGCTGGAGGGGAGTTTGCAGCCACTTTGCTCCTCCCCAGTGTTTTTTTTAACTCTTGCACCTTGCTGAGCTAAGCCAGTGTTTGGCTTAGTGTGTTGTCCAAACTGCACATTTGCATGGCCCCAGTATAGTTGTCATTATGTGTGAACCAGATCACTGAGTGATAACTGATTTCTAGACTACATGCCTAAGCTGAAGTGCTCTGAGCAAGAAACATTGGCTTCACTGTGTGCGTTCTATAGCTGACTTTTTTTGTGGTGCTAAACTTTACAGTAAGATGCTGAAGTGACAATCGATGGGAACTCAGAAAGCCAGTGCTTTCTGTCAATCAAGGCACAGTGTCTTATCATTATGAAGAAGTCAGAAAAACCTCTGTCATTACTTTTTTTCTTGCAGATTGGGTGAAGAACCAGAAACCGCGAGCCCAGCGCTGACTCCTCGTTCACGCAGGAAATGTGTGCAGGCGACTGCTGCCCGCATTGCAAAACAGCTTAGGTAAGAATGTATTCTTTTTAGAGATGGTTTGGCTACAGACAGTTCACAGCCCAGGGGAGTCTGCTTTGTTACAGAAATGAATGTGCAAGGATTGTCTTGAGTGTTTCTGTGTGCACTTGTATGCACACATGCGCGCGCACACATATTAAGCCAGGGAGGGTGACCCAGCTTTAACGTACAGGCCACATTCCCTCATGGAGAATCTTCCGATAGCTACCTTCCAGTGTTGGTGGAAGACCAGAGGCAAAAGTGCACGGGGCACTGGCTGTGACTCATGCCTTTGTACAGCAGGATACATTCTGGCCACAAAGAAGTCAGAGGTTTCTACACCCACCCACATCTCTCCATACTTCACCCAGGCAATCAAGAAGCATTTTCACAGTTAAAGGGCACATTCTACCTGGCAAAAGCATCTGAGGAGGGTGGAGCAAGGCTGGTGAGGTGGGTGTCCTAAGAAGAATCCCTGAGGACCAGATCAGAGAGAGCCGGAGGGGCTGCATTTGGTGCCTAAAGTTTCCCACACTTGCATTAAGCTATCTTTGAGCAGAAGGGCATTTGTAGCTTTTTTCAATAACACAAAGTTCACTTCTAGAACAAGAGTTTGGGATCTGCCATGACAAGTTTCATGTCGCTTCTGTTTTCTTGTCCAGAGCTGATGTGGACATAGTAAAAGAACCAACAGTGTATATTTTCATCATATGGGGTGTACCTTAATGTTATCACCCCCTTCTTCTATTATTATTATTATTATTATTATTATTATTATTATTATTATTATTATTATTAATAATTCTAACAGTTTCTCAAAACTGCACCATCATTGTAAAGGTATTGATCTTTGCTGTCATGGCCACCTCAGTTTTTGTTTGGCTGATACCGTCCGACCAAAGAACTTGCAACTATTTAAAACACATTAGTGTACAGGACATAAGATGTGATAAATCCATTTGCCTTAAGTTTTTTTAATACAGTTAAGAAGGATGAAGAGGAAGAGGATGACATTTTCCCCTTGGAAAGTTCTGATTCAAGTAGCAGCGATGATGAAGGTGAAGACTTCAAGGTGCTTCGTACACCTAAGAGGCAAGCGAGGTCTACTCCAAAAATCTCAAGGAAAGCGGCTGCTGGGACTCCTGCCAAGGGTCCAAGCAACACTGTAAGTAGAGACTTCTGCCATTTTTTGTTGATCTCTAATTACTTTGAGCAGTTGTATGAACTTAGTGAACTGCCTTGTTCAGGAGCTTGGGTGCTCAAGAACATAATGTAGTAGCTGAGAGCAATCTGTGAAGACAGTGGCTCTGTTTCTTAGCTGTATAATGACATGGAAGCATGGGCGCCATTTCTGCATTGTGACTCTCTGCTGGGGGGAAAGTAAGACCACCTTTGTTTTATTACGCTGAGCTTTGCCACAGATAGCACATAGGTGTTCATAGGACCTTAGGTTTGTAGAGCTGGAAAGGACCCTGAGGATCATCTAGTTCAGAGGTCAGCAAACTTTTTCAGCAGGGGGCCGGTTCACTGTCCCTCAGACCTTGTGGGGGGCCGGACTGTATTTTGAAAAAGAAGAAGGAATTCCTATGCCCCACAAATAACCCAGAGATGCATTTTAAATAAAAGACACATTCGACTCATGTAAAAAAACGCTGATTCCCTGACCATCTGTGGGCCGGATCCGGCCCTTGGGTCTTAGTTTGCCTACCCATGGTCTAGTTCAACCCCCTGCGATGCAGAGGAATATGCAGCTGTCCCATACAGAGATCGAACCTGCAACCTTGGCGTTATCAGTACCACGGTCCAACCAACTGAGCTACTCCAGAGAGGAACGACTCAACATTCTTTCTTGGGACCCATTCTTTCCTCTTAACTAATGCTGTTGCTTAAAATCTAACTTTTGGATAAAGGTGAAATACTTGGCCATGCTAGTTTGCTACAGCAAAACCAACAAAGCCTTGTGGTGCCTTAAAGACCTGAAAAATTAGTTTGGCATACAATGAAAAGCTTATGCCACAATACAATTTCAAAACACTATAGAACCCCTAGTTACTTTTTGTTACTTCATTCAGTTGCTTTTTGTTTTAAAGTGTTTTTAAGATTTTCAATCATAATAAAATATAAACATTAACCAGTTAAATAAATTTAAAATATATCTGAATCTATAAATATCTTTATTCGGGAGCTTTGGAAATGTATTAGAAAACAGAGAAGAAAGAAAAGCATCCTATTTAAAATAAATATATAACTGTTTATGTTTAACTGGTTCTCCATTCTGAGCATTATTACCTTAGTAAATGTGATGAAAAATAACCTGGAAATAAGCTCCATTGAACTAATTACTTCTGAGCTGAGACACATATCCAATAGGGGGTGATATTTTTTCCAATATGGACAGGCCCCAGAATTTCTCATACCATGTTTAAACAAACAAACAATCTGTTGCTTCCCTGTTTAACTAACTCCTTAAGTTTGCAAACCTAAGTCCATCTCTGCTGTTTTGGGATCTTAATATCTTTAAATGTTTGGTGTATACAAATTTTGAGACCAGTTGTGCTCTGGCTGATATTCAAAACAATAGCACTGATATTTATGGATATGAGTTTTCTCTGCAGCCTGAGCCGAGAACCCCCAAGACCCCACGTAATGCTACCCCCAGAATCCGCAGCCGAAATCAAACCACACAGAAGCCTGGCAATGTGCTGGAAGAGGCTAGGATAAGGTAACGTGAGGAGTTCTTGATATTTAGCAAAAGGGGGGGGGGGTATATATAAAGTGAGGAGAACTAGGAATTACTTTTGATGGGTTGTGTAAAGGGTATTTATAGTTCCAGTGCAAGTCATGTTTCTCTCTTTTAAATAGATGCATGCTTAGTATTCCGTGTCACATTCTTCCTAGTTTCATGTTTGATTGAGGTCTTTGAAAACTTGGTTTCATTGTTCAGTCTCAGTTTTGTTTTATATTTTTTAGTCTAGGGGCACTAATACTTTAAAAATCATTCTTGAGAGGATTATGCATATCTAGATAGGAATGCATTACCTCTTCTGGGATTTAGAAGCTTGTAACAAGGCACTTGGGTAACCCTCTTGCCCTTTTGTTTTCCTTTGAACAGGCTGCATGTATCTGCTGTCCCAGAGTCCTTGCCCTGCCGTGAAAAGGAGTTCCAGGATATCTATAACTTTATAGAAAGCAAACTCATTGATGGGACAGGAGGGTGAGTGTCTTAGGTGGGAGGGAGCGGGATTAGCTCAAATGAGTGAGAAGCATAACAGCTGCTTGTGAACACCTGGGTTTCATTTAAAAAATAATAATGTGGAGATCATGCCAGTCCCCGCCCCCCGCCCCCCAAAAGTAAACAGTTTCTGAGATTTATAATAAAGCTTATTTGTGGCACTATGCTTAGAGGCAGATGTTTTTTTTTAAATACATGTGGGTTCGAACCCGCATGTAGTTTCATCTTTATGAAAAGGCTTTTAGGAGTGATTAAATAAGCACATCCTGTTTCAAAGTTCTTCAGGAGCTAATTGAGAGAGAAAAAGAGAGCTTATTAAGTCCAGTGCAGAAAAGTGGCAGAGCACCAGTTTCATATGCAGATGCTCCCATATTCAAGTTCCAGCATATCCAGTTAATAATAGTATTACAGTATTATATAGATTGAGTAAAGTTTTCAGAGAGAGACTTTCTGCCTGGGGTGCTGGAGAGCTGGTTAAAGTCCTAGCAGGCAAAGTTGGGCTAATGTCGAGTTAGGCCACATTTATATCAGGAACATAGGATTCAGGACTCTCCCTGCCTTTCACATTTACATGTTTACAACATGTTTCCTGTTTCAGGTGCATGTACATTTCTGGGGTTCCTGGAACAGGTAAAACAGCAACTGTTCATGAGGTCATTCGTTGTCTTGAGAAGGCAGCCGAAAACAATGAGTTGCCGTCTTTCCAGTGTATAGAGATCAATGGTATGAAGTTGACTGATCCCAATCAAGCCTACGTGCAGATCTTGAACGTGAGTGCATGTTTTGTTATGTTTGGGAAGAGATTTTCTAAGTATTTTAACTAAAACTGCTCAAGCAGATGGGCCCTTATGCTTGACTTACCTCTGCAGATCAGAAGAGGGAGCTAAAACAATTCCACCGAAAAAGCACTCTAATCACTACTAGCCCCCTAATTCAGCCTTTGTCAACCTGGTGCCCTTAGATGTTTTGGACTACAACTCCCATCAGTTCCAGCTGGCTCTCCAAAACATCTATTTTTTTTTTTTTTATAATAAATTTTTATTAGTTTTCCATAAGTAAAGAAAAAACAAAGCAAAAACATAAACATAAACAAACACAAAATCGACTTCCCCATACCACCCCTTTTCTGCATTCTTGTTTCAAGATTTTTCAGCAACCCTCTGATAATAAACTTAATTATATTTCATAAATTTAACTTCTGTTAGTTATTAATACAACTGTAGTTCTTTATCTCTTATAACTCTGAGCCCCTAATTTTCCAAATTACAACAGTTTTTAAGGTAAACTTTAAATTTGTTCCAATCTTCATCCACCGCCTCTTTCCCCCGGTCTCGAATTCTGCCAGTCATCTCTGCCAGTCCCATATAGTCAATCACCTTCGTCTGCCATTCTTCCAACGTGGGTAAATCTTGCGTCTTCCAATACTTTGCTAGAAGGATTCTTGCTGCTGTAGTGGCATACATAAAAAATGTCCTATCCTTCTTTGACACCATTTGGCCCACCATGCCCAAGAGAAAGGCTTCTGGTTTTTTAACAAAGGTTCTCTTCAGAACTTTTTTTATTTCATTATAGATCATTTCCCAGAAAGCCTTAATCTTCGGGCAGGTCCACCAAAGGTGATAGAAAGTTCCCTCCGTTTCATTACACTTCCAACACTTGTTGTTGGGCAAATGATAGATCTTTGCTAACTTAGCAGGAGTCATGTACCACCTGTAGATCATTTTCATAATGTTTTCTCTTAAGGCATTACATGCCGTGAATTTAACACCAGTGGTCCATAACTGCTCCCAGTCAGCAAGCTCAATGTCATGCCCAATATCCTGTGCCCATTTGATCATACTGGGTTTCACCATTTCATCTTGAGTATTCCATTTCAACAGCAAGTTGTACATTCTTGACAAGTTTTTAGTATTGGGTTCTAACAGTTCTGTTTCTAGTTTTGACTTCTCCACTTGGAAGCCTTTCTTTCTGTCCTGTTTGAATACTTCATTTATCTGTCGATAATGTAACCAATCTCTCACCTTGAACTTCAGTTTCTCAAAACTCTGCAATTTTACATTTTCACCATCTTGTTCTATAATTTCAAAATATTTAGGCCAATTAGAACCCATATTCAATTTTTTCACCTCTTTTGCTTCCATTGGTGACAGCCACCTGGGGGTTCTACTTTCAAACAGATCTTTATACCTTATCCAAACATTATACAAAGCTTTCCTCACCATATGGTTCTTAAAACCTTTATGCAATTTTACCTTGTCATACCATATATACGCATGCCAACCAAATCTGTTATCAAATCCTTCAAGATCCAAAATGTCTGTATTCTCGAGGAGCAGCCAATCTTTCAACCAGCAAAACGCTGCTGATTCATAGTAAAGTCTTAAGTCCGGCAGGGCAAAACCCCCTCTATCTTTTGCATCTGTTAATGTCTTAAATTTTATTCTTGGCTTTTTGCCCTGCCAAACAAATTTCGATATGTCTTTCTGCCACCTCTTGAAACAGTCCATCTTGTCTATTATTTGTAATGTCTGAAACAAAAATAACATTCTGGGCAATACATTCATTTTAATAACAGCAATTCTGCCTAACAAGGAAAGTTTCAGCCTTGACCATATGTCTAAATCTTTCTTAACTTCTGTCCAACATTTATCATAATTGTCTTTAAAAAGATTCACATTTTTCGCTGTCAAATTCACCCCCAAGTACTTCACTTTTTTTGCTATCTCCAAACCTGTTTCATTCTGGAATGTCTCTTTTTCTTCATTTGTTAGATTTTTCTCCAAGACTTTAGTTTTTTGTTTGTTCAATTTAAATCCTGCAACTTGACCAAATATCTCAATCAGTTCTAAAACTCTTTTTGTACTAGTGTTTGGCTGCTGCAAAGTCAAAACTAGGTCATCTGCAAATGCCCTTAATTTATACTCTCTCATTCCGACCTGAATTCCTTTAACCAACTGGTCCTTTCTAATCATATTTAACAAAACCTCCAGGACCAGTATGAAAAGTAGAGGGGAAATAGGGCATCCCTGTCGTGTTCCTTTCTCTATAGCTATCTCTTCCGTTACCACATTATTCACAATTAGCTTTGCCTTCTGCTCAGAGTAAATTGCACCTATACCATTTTCAAAACCTTGGCCTACCCCCATCCCTTGGAGATTCTTTTTCATAAAACTCCAGCAAATATTGTCAAAGGCTTTCTCCGCGTCCACAAAAATCAAAACCGCTTTTCTGTTAATGTTCATTTCCAGCAGTTCCACAATGTCTATTATGTTCCTCACATTGTCAGACATGTGTCTTCCCGGGAGAAAGCCAGTTTGGTCCTTATGAATCTCACCTGTCAATACTTTCTTCAGTCTTTTTGCTAGAATGTCTGCAAAAATTTTGTAATCCACATTTAGTAATGATATCGGGCGGTAGTTCTTAACCTGATTCTTTTCAGTCTCGGTCTTTGGTATAAGTGAGATGAAAGCCTCTTTCCACGTTTCAGGTGCCTTTTTCCCCTCCAGTATTTCGTTACAGACTTCTTTCAATGGTTGCACTAAACATTCTCTCAAAGCTTTATAATATCTGGCCGTCAGTCCATCTGGTCCTGGAGACTTTCCCAGTTGTGCCTTTTGAATGGCCTCCTCTATTTCTTGTTCTGTTATTTTCTCATTCAAAATCAACTTGCCCTGTTCTGAAATTTTCGGTAGTCCATGATTTTTAAGAAATTCTTCTATTTCTTGTTCGTTCACTGGCCCTTGTGTGTATAATTTCCTAAAAAAACTTTGAAAACAATTACTTATCTCATTTGGCTTATGAATATTCTTTCCCTCTATCTCCAAACAGGTAACTGTATTCAATTTTTGCCTCTTTTTCAATTGCCATGCAAGGAGCTTCCCACATTTGTCTGCAGACTCAAAAGTCCTTTGTCTCATTTGTTTAATTTTCCATTCTATCTCTTGATTTGTCAATTCCATATATTGCGTCTGGTAATATTTTATCTCTCTCAGAATTTCTTGAGACTTTGGTTTTGACCTCAGTTTCTTTTCTCCTTCCTTCATTTTTTCTAAAATTCTTTCTTTCCTTTCATTTTGCTTTTTCCTCTTGATTGAATTCTGTTGTATCAGGAAGCCTCTCATCACGGCTTTACTCGCGTCCCAAATTGTTCTTTTTTCAACATCTGTTCTCAAATTTATCTCAAAGTAATCTTTCAATGTCTTTAGGGCCTTTTTACAGAATTGTTCATCTCTAAATAAGGAGTCATTCATTCTCCATCTAAAGGATCCAGTTGTTGTCATTTTCATTTCCATCTTTACAGCATTATGGTCGGAGCAGGTTTTTGGGCAGATTTCTACTTTTTTAGGCTCTCCAAAACATCTAGAGGGCACCAGGTTGGCGAAGGCTGCTCTCATTCTACAGCTTGCTTGCGAAAACATTTTTTATTATCATTACCTAATTGCATTTATATGCTGCCTTTTTTGCCAAGGCACCCCAAAAACAGCTTGCAGTTTTAAGATAACAGTAGTTGGATCTCACATATGAAATGGATAGGATTGTGCTATTGGTATAGGATTGTGCTATTGGTAAAACAGAATGAGTTACTACTTATTGCTGGGTTGTAACTTCAGCATCTTTTTAATCCTGTTTAGTTACTGACAGGCCAGAAGGCAACTGCAGTCCATGCTGCCGAGCTGCTGGAGAAGACATTCTGCAAGCGAGCACCTAAAAGGAAAACTGTAATACTTGTAGTAGATGAGGTAATGCGAGGATTTGTATAGCCTCAGAAATAAATTTAACCTGATGTATATGTATTCCAAAACTAGGGGATTGTTGCCTTTTTGATCTGTACCAAGAAACTGGCTTAATTGCAGCCTTGGGATTCAGCTACCCATGAGGCTGTTTGTTCTGCAAGGACAAATTTATTGCTGACAAAAAGGAAACACCCCCGTTTTGTACATTTAGCTATATGCAGAGAGGGTAAAGGGAGCTAATTTTTTTAAACAACAACAACAAAACAATGTACATTTAAATGCTGGCTATGTCTGTGTTTTATTCTGTATCCCCCTTATGTGGCCATCTGTAACAGATCAAGTCTTGTCCAAGTTTACATAAATCTGTTCAAACCTGTGACTGAAACCAGATTCCCCACATATTTTGTAGACCATTTTATGTGAGCTTGTAACTTTGTCATCCCTTCTTCCTTGTTCCAGCTTGATCTCCTGTGGACCCGAAAACAGAATGTGATGTACAACCTCTTTGACTGGCCAACCAAGAAAGATGCCAAGCTGATTGTCTTGGCCATTGCTAACACCATGGATTTGCCAGAGAGAATTATGATGAACAGAGTAGCTAGCAGGCTGGTATGTATTTTCGGCTTTATTGCTGTAGTTATGCAGAATTCTTTATTGTGTCCGAAGATCTGAGCGTTGGTAAATTTCCTTGGATGTTAACTGATACCATTGATCACTTGGAGGAAGCATGAGTACTCAGGCTACATGTACCAGCATGCAGCAGATGCACAAATTAATTTCCCTAACTATAGTAAATGTCCAGAATTGTGTCTGAACACACGCACTGGAGCAGCCAGAGGGTTTGTCAGTCTTGTTTGGATAGCTGGATTAAGACCATCTATATATTATGGAATGGACAACCTGTGTCTCCCATCACCTCTGACAGTTGGCCATGCTATGTATTTTGTTGGTTCCATGAAGATATAACTTCTTTGTACTTGGATATGCCTCTTTTCTTGTCTTGTGAGCGGAATACCATGGTCAGACATGGTAAAGATAAGAATTGCTTCTGCCATTTGCCTTGTAGGAAGGTAGGTGGCAAACAATAGGAGTGAGATCCAATGCTGTGCCTAGTGGACGTGGCAGGGGCTCCCTCTGCAGCCTCTATTCACCCCCAGCATCTGCTTTGGAGGTTCTTCCTACCCTTAGGAGCTGGTTTTGGGGGGGTGGAGGAGGGGCTGCACAGGGGAGAACTCATCTACGCAACCAGAAGTCTTGCTTTGCAAGCAGGCTAAACACTGTTGGCTGTTATCTTAAATGTCAGAATTCAGTCTGAAACGTCTCTGCTCACAATGGAGAAACATGTTTTTGGGTGTTAAGCAAGTTCTTGAGATGTACTAGCAATTAAATGTTCACTGTTTTCTTCACTGGTAGGGTCTTACCAGAATGTCCTTCCAGCCATATACCTATAAACAGTTACAGCAGATCGTCTCATCAAGGATGACCCATTTGAAAGCATTTGAAGAGGATGCAATTCAGCTTGTTTCTAGAAAGGTAAACTTGGGTGTACGGACAGGCATGTCTGTTGTTTTATACAGTGGTACCTCAGGTTAAGTACTTAATTGGTTCCGGAAGTTCATTCTTAACCTGAAGCGTTCTTAACCTGAAGTGCACTTTCCCATTGAAAGTAATGGAAAAGTGGATTGATCTATTCCAGACGATGAAAAAAACCCCCTAAAACAGCAATTTAACACAAATTTTACTGTCTGACGAGACCATTGATCCATAAAATGAAGGCAATAATCAGTGTACCGTACTATAATATAAATAAGACAGTATTATAGATGAAAAAAAATTAACATTTTTTTTCTTACATGCACTGATGATAGTCATTGTTTGGATGGGGGGCTTTTATCCATTTCTGCAGTCACACAATCAACCAGTAGCTGAACTGGGCTCCACACGATCCCCAAAACAATGGCAGACGGCAAAGTCCCCCAAACGAAGGAGCAAAGCAGAGACAAAGGCACAGGGCAGACTCACATAAACAAATCCCAAAATCCCCTGCAGAATCCCAAAATTTTCCACTCCCCCCTCCCATAGGGTAGGTGGGCTTACTTGGCTAGGTGCCACCCACCTTGCTACAGCTGGGGGGGGGCAAGGGTTGGTAAAGGGCTTTTCGGCCCAGGCTCATCTTTGTTTTCTTAACAGCTTCACTGCTCTTGGTCTTTGTTAGGTAAGTGTTCCTTACCTAACTTTGGGGCTGGGATGTGAGCCTGGGCATCCTGCAGATGTCGAGGCCTGGCTCCAGGCCTTTGCGGAGGCCTCAGAGAGCTCCCATGGCTAGAGGCCAATCGTGGAGCCTCCGTAGGCCCCACGGATGTCCGGGCTTGGCTCCAGGCAGCGGCGAGGCCTCTGAGAGCTCGGAACACTCACTTCTGGGTTAAAAACGTTCGTAACCCGAAAAAACATAACTCAAGGCGTTCGTAACCAGAGGTACCACTGTATTTGAAAATCTGGTGGCAATTAGCACTGGCCTTAATAATAAATTAAACCACCAGAAATAAAGAGACCACATATCAATGGGCAACAAACATGAATTTTCTATTTTGTCTGAATTCTAAATTCCTGTGTTTGAAATAACTAGCAGTGGTTGGCCAGAAAATCATATAAAAGTCATTTGAGTAGTGGCTGCGTATATTTTTATTTTGCACATAAATGATGATGTGCAAAAAGGCAGATCCTTGTTCCTAGCGAGATTGACAATTTCAACTGTGGGCGTTACAACAAGAGTGAGAGAGGCAAAGTTAACTAGGGTGAATGGAAGAGGCTGGGAAACCAAGGGATTGAAGAATAAAGAATAAGAATCCAATATTAAATGTAATGTTGTGGGGAAGAAGCTGCTCGACCAGCTGCTTTCTTGTGAGTCGCTTGAACTGTAATTAGCCCGGATTGGCTGCAGGTGGATAAGGTGAGGGTGGGGTCAAGAGGAGACCCCCAGACCCCCAGACTCCTCCTGGTGGCTAATTTATAAGCCTCATAGAGAGATGTGGAAAGAAGTAAGGAGGCAGCAGTGCCTGTTAATGGAGGATGGAATAACTGGTGGGGAGAGTTAACTGAGTTATCGACTTCCTTCCTCCCCCTTCCTGCATCCGCTCTGATCTAACAGGAAGACAGAGAAAGGATTATTACCTTTTTCGGAAGGAAACATTGAAAAACTGCACTATGCTTTGTGGGACACTAGGACTGCAACAACTTTGTCGTTTTAAAATTTTATTGTTTTGTTTTAGGTGGCAGCTTTATCTGGTGATGCAAGACGTTGCCTTGATATCTGCAGAAGGGCCGCTGAGATCTGTGAACTTCCTGGTCAGAAAAGTGTCCGTGGATTGGTCAGCATGGCACACATTATGGAAGCCATAGATGAAATGTTCTCATCACCTTATATACATGCCATTCGGTAATGTACAATAGTACATTAGCTGTGTAGCTTCTCTGCTTGAGGTCCCAGAGAGCAAATTCTGATTATCATTCTGTAGCAGCCACCTATGAACTTGTTCTACAATGATTGCATCTGTATGGGGAGCACGTTATTCTATAGCATCTAATCTGAAGCAAATTCCAGTGATTGATTTAATGGCTGCCACAGCACAAACTGTGTTCTAAAATTTTAGCGTAGCAAAACTAATTTAGTGGTTCAGTACTAACATGTCAAACCAGTTTGTGCTAACCTGTACAACTCATATCCTTGTTTTAGCTTCTGCTGGATACGTTGTTGAAAGTGGCAGAATTAGGAAGCTCGGATGTTAGGATACAGGTGCGCTCTCTCTATTTGGATAGAGCGACACTGAGAATTGCAATTGTAAAATAAAATTTTGCAAATTACAGAAAGTTCTCTTCTGACAAAATAAACAACCTTTGTATGCTGGGTGTTTGTAGTTCTTTCAGATCTATGGTTAATTAAACTTTCTGTATACACATATTTTAGAAGCAAATACCGTTACATCAGAGGTTTAGACACTGCTTTTCAAGCCAAATCATATCTGTTACACAGTAAAATCTTATATATGACTAATTAAGCTTTGGGGGCTTTTTGTTCTCTTTCAGGAACGCTTCACTGTATGAGCAAATTTTCTTAAAAGCAACCATTGCAGAATTTCGCAGGTCAGGACTGGAAGAGTCTACAGTTCAGCAGGTAAACTAAAAATATTGCATGTTGAATTTGTTTACTATCTCAGCCAGAATGCTTTAGCTATATTCAAAGAGTACACCTTTGACTGTTGCTATGCACATATGTAGGTCATTGCAATTTAACCTATTGTACACGTAGGCTACAATTCACATATATGCATAGACAAAAAATTCCATGCTTTTTGCTTTCGTTAATTTAAAATATTATATGCCTCTTCTTGGGGGGAAAAGCTCTCTCAAAATGACTTCCAACAATCAATATACAATGTAAGTCACAAAGCTTCAAATACAGTAGAACCATATTACTAAAAGGTAAGCTCAGATGTTGCAATTGTACAGTAAAATTGAGAAATTACATAAATCAAACCAATAATAACATTAAAAGAATATCCAGCCCACTTTTTTTTAACCTTTTCCTGTTCAGCTATCTTATTTAAACTCATAAACCTGTTTTATACTAGCAGGGAGTGCCTGGCACTGTGTGGGAATTTGTAGAAATGAAAAAAATATTGTGCTATTTAAATGGATAATGCAATTTGTGAATGTGGGTCGCCATGCCAAAATCAGGCAAATCACATTTGATTCTGCCATCTTGATTCAAGATTGTGCCTGGCACTCAAATGGCGATGAATTCTGGTACCCCCACTTTGGGAATCCCTGTGGCCGAGTTTGGCAAAGATATTGCCAGAGGCAGCTGAACCTATGCCAAAAAACATGCGCAAAGTCATGCCAAAGTGATGTTTTGGTCCACCATCTTGATTCAAAATGGCATCTGGTGCCCAAACATTGACAGCTGCAACCCACGTCTTGGAAATCCTCGGTCTGTGTTTGGTAACAATGCCTTGAGAGGTGTGTGAACTTGTTGACAACAGATGTATGGACAGACAAACCACCTTCCAAAATATATCATAGATGTTGAAAACAAGTCAGTTTACTGGATGGTGGCTGTAATAATAAAGCAGTCACAGACTCAGTGTTGGGAACTTATTTAAAAACTTGTGGTTCAGAATATACAACAAATGTTGTATAAAATAAAATGGTACTGGTTTGAATTCTATTAGCAATTGTTCACCATTGAACCTCAGTACTAAATGCATGGGGAAGATGTGCTCTACTACTATTGAGCTATAAATATATACAGTGGTTCCTCTGGTTACAAACTTAATTTGTTCCAGAGGTCTGTTCTTAACCTGAAACCGTTCTTAACCCGAGGTACCACTTTAGCTAATGGGGCCTCCTGCTGCTGCCGCACAATTTCTGTTCTCATCCTGGGGCAAAGTTCTTAACCTGAGATACTACTTCCGGGTTAGCAGAGTCTGTAACCCGAGGTGTTTGTAACCTGAGGTACCACTGTATATAACTCATTGGTTTCCATACTTTTCCAAGAAAGGAAGGAGATCAGTTATTCGCTTTGATGCTTCCTGTGTTTTCATAAACCAAGTCCCCCTCCCCTTTTTTTGTTTCTTTAGATCTTTCATCAGCATGTTGCATTGTGTAGAATTGAAGGCCTGCAAACTCCTACTGTATCAGACGCACTGGCAGTTGTGTCACGGCTTAGTGCCTATAGACTCTTGCTAACAGATTCTAATAGTAAATATATCCACATGCGAGTTCGACTTAATGTTAGCCAGGACGATATCATGTATGCACTCAAAGAAGATTAAAGCAACAGAGCACTCGTTATTGGTACATATATTGTGATTAAAGCTTGAACATCCATGTTTATTTAATTTGTTTTGATTTTTTTTTCATATACCTTTGTATTATAGCATTTGTAATTGCACTCTTCTAAAATAAATCTGTTTTCAACTGTTCAGAAGGTTTCCATTTTATTAAATTCTTTCAACCATCCTAAAGCTCAATTCAGCAGGGGTTTTTTTCTGATCATGAGCTTCCCTTTTGAGCTAATTCACTGTCCTTCTTACCTTTCATCTACTCCCTGGTTTTCAACAACTAATTTGCTGGGACAAACTAGAATTTTGGAGAAGGAATGGCAGCTCAGTAATAGAGCCAAGGTTTTATGTACAGAAGGTCCCAGCTTTAGCCCCTGGAAACTCAAATCCTCTGCTACTGGATCCTTTTAACTGGAAAAGCCTCTGCCTGAAACCCTGTGTGTGTTGTTTACCAGTCAACATACAAAAGCGATACTGGGCTAGGTGGAGAAACAATTTGACTTGATGTCAGTCAGCTACATAAGTTTCTTTGACATCCATGTTAGCAAACTGCTTGACGCTAACATCCGAAATATATTTTGCAAACGTATGTATTGCAAATCTGATGTATGATTGTGGTTGGAGGCAAAGTGCTAATATCAATTTGTCAATTGTTTGGGCTGCCCCTAGCACCAGCATCATGGATCATCTCAGTGGGCCACGGCCTAGCATGCGCCATGATGCACCCTGTGACATGGTCCCTTGCCTGGTGAGCATCTGTGTTCATTGAATACTCCATGACATGGACACTACTGATATTAAAAACAAATTTTGGAAAGCTCACTGGATTAAAACAAAAGGGGGGAACCTGGCCTGAAGGCTGAATGTGGTGCTCATTGGCCCTTGGCTGTGGTTTTGCCTGCCTTGAACTGAGAATGTATCATCCTTGTCTGGACAGAGAGATGTGTGAGTGTGTACAGAAACTAGCCTATACAACAAAGGTAATATTTGCCAGTTTTTCTTCTGGCTTTGCTTACTGCTGCCATGCGGCCCCAGAAGAGAATATGGCCATTGGGCTGTGAAGTTCTCCACTCCTGGTGTAAATAGGCTGTTTTATGAACATTAAAAGTTACCACTACAGGATTTCAGAGCAGTAGAGGAAACTAGATGGCATTTTGGATGAGTTTTATAGGAGGTGAATATATGCAATGCCATCACATCTATATGCTCATAATTGCTGAAGTAGGTAGCTGGTTAGTATTTTCCTGTTGAGCAGAAATTGCTGTTTTTAAAAATTGGGCAGTACAATTCAATACTGTAAAAAACAATGGTTCTTCAAGTAACTGCTTAAAAACCATAAATAAGTGGTTCCAGCACTGCATTTCAGTAGTAAGAGGGAACACTGGAAACTGCCTTACGTGGAGTCAGACCAATTGGTCCATCTAGCTTAGTATTGTTCACACGGATTCAGCTCTCCAGGGTTTCAGGCAGGGAATTTTCCCCAGCCCTACCTGGAGCTGCTGGGAATTGAACCTGCAACCTTCAGCAATGGCCATATGTACTGTTAATCTCCAAACTGACGTAGCTACAGGCACTGGAGGCACAGCAACTGGAAATCTGAAAACACCTCCTAGGCTGCAATTGTACACAGCTTTACCTGGGCAAAAGTCCCGTGAGTAGACGCGTGTAGCATTTCACGGAAGCTGGTTACGGGGGAATTAATAGGAATGCCTATAATAAACTAGATTCTTACTTGAGGGACCGCAGGTTCAAGAGAAACATCCCTATTTGCATTTTCTGGTGGGAAAAGAAAACACAGGTGCAAAAACCAGCCAGTTATGTAGGGTGAAGGCAGAACCAGTGGTATAATATATATTTTTAAAATACAGGTGTATTTGGATTGCAGCGTGTTCGCTTGCGCTCTCGGCCATCGGTATCCCGCGCGCGCGCTCTGGCTCTCCTTCCGCCTCATAGCTCCACCCCTTTTAGCCTCTCCCTTTTTATAAATAAATAAACCTCCGCGCCTGCGCGTTGCTGGGCCTCTTGGTGCAGCCCCTAGCAGAGTCGGAGTAGGCGGGGAAAGTTCTCTCCTCTCTGGGTCCGCGGCTTCCTGTCGGCTGCGCTGGAGCCCGTCGGCTGCGGCAGGAGGTGAGCTCGTGCCTTCGGGCGCCGCCCGTCTCGGCCGGAGGGATAGTAGGGCAGCCCTGTCCCCACCGCGATAGGGCTGAGTAGGGAGGCAGCTGCCGTGGTTCCTCCTCCTCCTCGGTGGAAAAGGGTTGTTGCTACCTGAGCCTCAGAGCATAACCCAGCTCCTCCCTCTTCCTAGCCTTCTCTGGCGCGGTTGAGCCCTTAGAAAACAGGGGTGTGTGTATGTGTTTTGTGTGTGTGTGGTGATCATTGGCGAGCTGAAGAGCCTAGTTTTCTGTTTGACTCAGCGCGGTGTCCATTCACACATGCAGGCACGCCATTCGACTCGTAACTGAACGCCTGAGCAGCCTTTGTGGAAGCGTCCTGCATTTGATGTCAGCTGGTTGTAGCGGCGGGGGGCATCTGTGGTGGTCGCTTCATACACGCAAGCCATTTATGTAGTCGCTGGCGATTAAGGTGTCCTTTGGAGTTAATGGTCCTGGAGCGGGGAAGGGGCCATGTCAACACAGCTGAGCCCAATTGGTGCCTCAAAGGAATAGTAACTTTGCAGGAGGATATCGCTGGCCCTCGCCTTTGCTTGAGCTGCAGAGTTTAATTTGAGCCAAGATTAGTCTTGGAACTGGTTTTGAATGCAAGAGCTCATGTGAGGCATGTGAAATTAGGAATAAAGGGCATGCCTCAGGAGTTTTGTAGGAGGATCTGCTCTATCTCAGAGTGTAAATATCAAGGCACACATACACATCTGAGTCGATCTTTGCGCTGGGTCACATCCCTGAGATTCCTTAACTGGAGATGTTGGGATAGGGAGCCCTGTTGGATCAGACCAAAGACCCATCTAGTCCAGCATCCTGTTCTCGCAGTGGCCAGCCAGATGTCCGTGGGAAGTTTGCAAGCAGGGTCTCAGTGTAACAGCTCTCTCTCCTTGAGATTCCTAGCAACTGGTATTCAGAGATATACTGCCTCCAACAGTACAGGTAGAACATAGCCATTGTGGCTGGTAGCCACTCATATTCATGGATTTGCCTAATTCTCTTTCAAAGCCGTCAAAGTTTGTGGCCATCATTACATCTTGTGGGAGTGAATTCTATAGTTTTAACTGTGTTATGTGAAGAAGTGCTTATTTTGGTCTGTGCTTAATCTTCCAACATTCAACTTCATTGGATGTCCCTAGGGTTCTAATATTATTTATTGGGGGGCACTTCCTTATCCCCTTTCTTCACAACATTCATAAACTTAAGCACCTCTATCACATCCCAGTTTACTCTCCTTTTTTTCTAAACTAATATGCCCTAAATGTTGTAACCTTTCTTCCTCCAGTCTCTTGATAATTTTGGCTATCTTTTTCTGAATCTGTTCCAGCTCTACAATATTCGTTTTAGAGATGAGGTGATTAGAATTGTACTTAGTATTCCAAGTGTATGTCACCATAGATTTGTATAATGGCATACTTTTATTTTCCTTTTCTATTGATCCCTAACATGGAGTTAACATTTTTCACAGATATTGCACACTGGGTTGAGCTACCCACTATGACCCCAGGCTCTCATTCCTGGTCAGTCACCACCAGTTCAGACTCCATTAACAAATATGTAAAATTAGGATTCTTTTGTCCCAATGTGCTTCACTTTACAGTTGCTTACATTGATTTGCATTTGCCACTCTACTGCCTAAATACTCAATGTGGAAAAATCCTTTTGGAGCTCCTTGCAATCCTTTCTAATTTTAACAGCCTTGAACAATTTGGTATCATCAGCAAACTTGGCTACCTCACTGTTCATACCTTCCTCTGGATCACTAATGAAGAAGTTAAAAAGCACAGAATCCAATACTGATCCTTGGGGGGCTCCGCTTTCTAGGAAAACTATTCATTTTCCTCCTTTAGTACACCTTTGACTCCTTTGTCATACAAAGGTCAAGCTGTTTCCTTAGCTGCCTTGAGTCGTGTCCGGGGGGGGGGGGAGGGAGCCAGGATATTAATAATAATAATAATAATAATAATAATAATAATAATAATAATAATAATAAACAACAACAACAAACCAGTCTCCTGCTACTAATGCATTTCAATGTTTTTCTCGTAGTTAGTCTTTGTTTTTAGCAATGTGCTCCTTCCATTCCTTTTTGCATGCATTGCTTTCCACTTGAAATTCTTTTCCCAAGGTGTGTGTTTCTTTTTGTTCTTCTCTTGGACAAGAGTTCCATTTTCTAAAGGAAGCCTTCTTGCCTTAATGGCTCCCTTGACTCTGCACACCTCAGCATCCTGAGGTATGCATTCTGAATGAGCTTCTGTTTTGGTGGTTTTGAACAACCTAAAGCAGTCTAAAGAGATTTGACCCTCTTCACTTTGCCTTTCAACTTCCTTTTTACTAATCCCCTCATTGCGGAGGAAGTTTCTTATTTTGAAGTAAAATGTTACTGGTTTGAATTAGTGAATTATTGAACCTCAGTACTAAATGTATGCCAAAAAATGTACTCTGCTAATATTGAGCTATAATCCCACTTCTTTCCTTGCCACCCCCTCCCCCAAATCTGGGAATACAGTGGTACCTCGGTTTAAGAACAGTCTGGTTTAAGAACTCCGCAAAACTGGAAGTAGTATCCCGGTTTGCGAACTTTACTTCTGTCTAAGAACGGAATCCAAACGGTGGAAGGGCACCAGTGGTGGGAAGCCTCATTAGGGAAAGCGCGCCTCAATTTAAGAACAGTTTCGGTTTAAGAACGGACTTCTGGAACGGATGAAGTTCATAAAGCAAGGTACCACTGTAGGACTTCCTGCTCAGTGGATATGGTTTGTAGACAATGTTGAGATTAAGGATGCCCTTCATTATTTTATTTTATTAACTGTTGGGTGGCCATAATCTAAATGGTAGCAGTGACTTGTTTCCATCTATTTTGGGGTAGGGAAGCTCAGGCAATAAAGATCTTCTAGAAGCCAAAGTGACCAGCTTTTCCACTCATATATTGGCTATAGGAAAGTGGGGGGGGGGGGGGAGAGAGAATGACAAACTGCCTGCTAGAATAATAGCTAGCAGATGACAGCAACAAGCTGGTATCATTTTTTTTAATTAAAGTTTTTTTCCATACATTTTGTAAAATATAATGGGATTGACATGTAGAAATCCACAGTGGCAAGTTACCTGAATCCCAAGCTTGTATCTTTTTGACCTTGTTTCCAGTCAAGGTAGTTTCCATGTTCTAATTGAGAATCCTGTTCTTGTCTGTTATGTTTGGGTATTATTGTCTGTAGGTAACTTTTGTGGACTCAGCAAAACCATAAGCCAAGATGCTTGGCAGAAGACCCAAGAAAAGCCCCCAGGTGAAAGGTCAGGCAGCTGCTGCTGCAAAACAGGTATATATATATATACATACATGTCTTCTCCCAATTCTGTATGTACTTGTTAGAACAGTTTAAACTTTAAGTCCATTTGCTTAGCACAAGTTGTTATGTTACTACGATTCAAATATTCTTTGGAGTGTATTGTACTTTTGTATCTGTAAGAACAGAGAAGCAGTGCCTTTGATTACCCATATTTGAGTTGCATCAGGAATTCACTTGCAGATTTTGCTCCAGAAAGACTTGAATTATACAAGTATCTCATCTATCCTGTACTTTGCAATGGTAGGCTTCCTTAGAATTAAACCAGATCTGACAGATGTCCAGCCAATACTTCTTATGAAAAACTGTACCTCTGCTAGGTGCTTTATCCTTGAAGTCTGTGCCTTGTGACCTGATGAGTCATTGTCTGATTAGCCTTTTAAGTTCCCATCAGAATTTCCTGCCAGCTCTTGGATGCTGGGGAAACATTAAGAGGCAGGGTAGTTTAAGGAGCAAGCAGCAGCCCTTTGAGAGAAGCAAACAGAAAGTTGGAATGCTTGACACCTACTGAACAAACTTGGTTTCCTTCTCTGTTGTCATAAGTCTTGCTGGTAGTGCCAGGCAATTGCCTCCACAAGCTAAATAAGTGTTGCTGTTGCATGTTACAGGTAATAGAGCTGTGCGATATCAGCAGCAACTGCACTCCCCTCAGCTAAGTGGTTTCATGGAGCCCCTACCCCACCGCCGGCTCACAGGAGCCAGCACCAGGCTGGGGGCTCCTTAAACTGCTCAGATGAGGTAAGGGCAACTGCACACTCCTCAGTCAAGCAGTTTAAAGATACAAAGGGAGGAACAAGCCGTATCGGCACCTCGCAGAATGCAGTGGCGGGTTCACTCAGCGATATGTCGCTGGTGAAATCGCCACCGCTCTTGAGTACCTCTGCTAGCAGCGCCACTGGAGGAAGGAACTCTAGCGGACGCTGCTAGCAGAGGGACTCAGGACCGGTGGTAGTTTCACCACCAATATACCACTGAGTGAAGCTGACATCACAGTTTGCTCCTGGGCAATATATCACACAGGCCTAACAGGTAACTTAGGTCTGAGTGTTCATATAATAAATGAAGAGGGCAAAAGTAGTTAGTACTTAAAAGCAAATACATATGGAATCAAGAGCTGAGAGGTGCCACAATGCTGCCCAGGGCAACCTCTATGAAACAGGACCTGCCAGTTTCCCACAGATTGGCTTATGCACTTAGGACACTATGTGCCATGATCAAAGAACACGTATGGTTTAGAAAAGTGCTAGCTGAACAAACTCATCCGTGCAAGTAGGAGACATTGCATGCTGCAGAAGGAAAGCAAAACCTTCCAAACTTGCTAGCCAGCCTAGCCTTACGGAAGAGAGAACAGGTCTTGTTTCTCTAGAATGTGATCCTTATGAAAGGAAGTGTCACATTTCCAAGCCAGTTGCAAGATCTGAACCCTTCACAAGTCAAAGGGTTTCAAAACACTGATTAGAAAACAAGAGGGAAGCAGTGCTGCAGGGTAGAAGTGCCAAAAGTGAACCATCAAACCAACGATTTAGAATTGTGCACTGTCACGACTGGAAATTGCATTGGGAGCTTGTATGAATAGAGCAGGCTACCTGCTTCAGGATTTATTTTTATTGTTATATTTTTATATCCCACATTTCCTCCAAGGAGCTCAAGGTGGCATACATGCTTCTCTTCCTTCCTATGTTATCTGCACAACAATCCTGTGAGGTAGGTTATGCTGAGATACTGCAACTGGCCCACATTCACCCATTGAGTTTCATGGCTGAGCAGGGAATTGAACTCTGGTCTCCCAGGTCCTGGTCCAGTGCCTTAACCACTACACCATACTGGCCCTACAGACTTATCTACTTCAATGCATGCACAGCAGTGAAGCCGGGAAGTGAGGATGTAATGATTTGGACAAGGCCAGTGAGTGTGTTCCTCTTCTCCCTCCTTATGTGATGTGGGTCAGCACCCAAATAGGGATATACTCATCTGTGTTTTCCAGAGTAAGTCAGAGCAAACCTTCAGAGAATCTGTTTGCAAGATGGCTTGGTACTAGATGATTTTTAAAAGAATAATAATCTTGAATGCAACTTCCTCCTTATGTTGACAGGTAGGAAACGGGCAACAACCAACTTTTTGTTTGGTTGTAAACCACTGTGGTATGTGTTTTTGTTAGCTTTCACAAGCTAAATGGGAGCGCTATGACACGGCAGCATCAAATCAAGGAAACAGATCTTGTTTTTTCAGTTTTCGTGGGTTCTGTGTTAGAATAAAGGAAAGCACACCCTCAATTCACTCATGGAACTTGCCAGATCAGCAGGGCCTTACTGTTTGAGAGTGTGTGCAGCATTCCCCATGCCTGACTATTGCAAGCAAAGGTAGATAGTGGTGGGAAAACTGTTTTTCACAGGAGCTTGTGTTGCATTACTGATGAACGTCAGAGCAAACCCAGGGATCTGAAAGCCACTGAGCTAGGATTATTAACGGGCACTGTTACAGGGGCCACATAACAAATAGATATTTTAGTGCGTCAGTAGCTACACTTTGGAACTTATTGCCTGTTGACGCCACACAAGTGCCTTCCCTGTATTCTTTTCACCGCCTGCTTTAAACATTTTTGTCCAGAGATGCCTGTCTGCACATGTAGAAGTTATATGTGTTTTCTCAATTTTTAGCTGCTATGAGTTTTAACCCATCAGCTTTCAGATTTTAAAACATACATTTTTGTGTGTGAGAATTTTAGTGTTTTATGTTTTTGTAAACTTCTTAGAGCTTTTCTTGCAATCAAGTGGTATATTCATTTTGTCCAGTAGATAAATAAAGACACGTTGGGCCTCAGATAGCCGGGGGGGGGCAGGGGGTGTCCAAAAGAGTTACTACATTTTCTATTGCTCCATACAGGCAACTCAAAACTTACAATTGTGTTCATTTGGGGTTGCTTTGGCACCCGAGCGGTGGATCAAAAGCATCTATTCATCATAAATATTATTTCTCTCTATTGCCCTTGCGTTATGCGTTATTGGGAGGAATTCAGTGACATGATTTTCCAGTTGTTCCATCAGCTCAAGCATTTGGCTCGCTTCCACACCCTGTGTGCTGTTTTAGAGGTTCTCCAACCCCATCCCAGTCAATTTGGGGAGGGGAGATGGGAGACTTATTGCACAAGCTTATGCTGATGGGACTCATTAGTTGGATCCCATCCATTTTTTTTGTAGTGCTTTTAGGCTACTAGATTTGTGTCAGGCAAAGGATTATAAAATCAAGTACCTATGTTTTTATGTTTTAGAACAAAACTGGGCATGCAGAAATTTATCTGTGACAACTTGTATGTTGTTTAGATTTCTATAAAAGACTTAAGTTTCCCTGGGTACAACAGATGATGGATAGTACCTTGTGAACTTGCAGAAGTTTCAGTTTGCCAGTTTTCTGATGTTAGAATGAAAGTGGCAATTTGGTACGCTCAGGTAAGCCTGGTAACTTACACATCAATGGCACACCTAAGCCATCTTCAGGCATTGCATTCCACAAGTTACCAAGTGAGAGGGGGCAGCATGGATGGGTGCTCTATCTCTCTCCCCGATTTTGTCTCTTTCCATTTCATGGAAGGTGACAGTCTGCAGTGGGGAGCCTCTTTTTGTGTTGGTGTTTCCAAAATAGGTGGCACTTCATGGATCTGAGAGGCTCCCCACCTTAGATAGTCACAGTCTACAAGTTGGAAGGTGACAAAAACAGGGTTGTTGAGGAGCTAGTGCACCCCTACAAGTAGTCAGTTTCCTGGAATGTGATGCCCTGAAGGGGTCTTAAGACACATGAAGTTCAGTGGAATCTGAAAGCTGGTGCAGAATTCTGAGACTCCAACATGTTTGGATTTTTAAACTATATTTCTAGCCCTTTCTGTTATGGAGAGATCTATATTTCAAATTAAGGTAAAGTGTGTGATAGACACCAGTGTCTTCTCCCTTCTCCCACAACCAAAAAATACAATTTCCTATCACGTATGACTTTCCTTATTGGTACATTGTTCTTTTCCGAACAGATTCATACTTAACAACAACCAAAAATCCAATCCTACCAAGAAAAAAGCATTGCAACTGAGAGCCAGTTCTAATCAGAGTGTTGGACCAGATTCAAACTACCCCTCAGCCATGAAGCTTTTTGGGCAAATCACTATATCTCAGCCTAACCTGATTCCCAGGGTTTTTGTGAGGCTAAATGTTGAAAGTGAAATTATGAAATTATGTACACCACCCTAAGCTCCTCAGAGCAAAATTAAAGTGTAATAAATGTAATGGACAATGAATACAAAGGTTTACATATATTTATTTTCAAAGCTTCTTATTAAAATCTGTGTATAATATTGTTTGTCTGTTTACATCTATGTTTTGGCTGTAATATCAATCCTATGTTTTAACTCTTAACTCCAGTAATGTCAGTTGTGTTTATGTTTAAAATCAAGGTTTAAAATGCATATATATTTTTGAGTTGGGGAAAAACATAAAGTCTACCTAATTTTGCATAATATTGTAAACGTAATCTTGGCACATAATTTAAGCTTTTTCTTCAAACTTGAATTTGGTAGCTTCAGTTTGTCAGCATGACAGCATCAGTGTAGAGCTCATGTGATCTGGAAATCTTAACAAATCTCTAGGCAGGTGATCTTCATTTTTATAATCTAGGGCTGAGGCCAGGGCAGAGAAGTTAACAAAGCCTTGGTTCAGAGCAAACAACGCCTGTGCTGGTCTTTCTGATGAATGACCATTGTAAGTGACATGGAGATTATATGGCAGTTGTCTTAAGCCTCCTCACTGAGCTGGTTTCTCTTTTGGCATCAGCTGGGACTTTTCGTAGAGTTCAATCCTGAAGAGATGATGCTAGATCTGGAGGATGACGGGGACCTAGAAGCAGAACTAGCTGCTATCACTGGAGAGAACTTGCCTGCTGGGAAAACAAAACCCAAAGGAAAAAGTAAGCATGTGCACTGGAAACTTTGAATTGTTTAAGGTAATTAGAGGTTGCATTTGTACTTTTTGCCTTTGCGATGCAACTGATAATTAAGAGCCCATACACAAGATGGAATTTTTTCGCAGTACCGTACAATCCTGCATATCAGGGATGGGGAACCTTTTGCAGCCTGTAAGCTACATTTCCTCATAGGCAGTCTTCGAGGGTGGTGGGTGGAACCAGAGGCAAAAATGAATGGAGCAACAGGTGTAACGCTGAACTTTATAGAGTACATTCATCCATGCAAAAGACAGAGGTTTCTACCTGCCCTGCTCCCAATCCCCCCCTTCCAGGTAAACAAGAGGCGTTATCACAGTTCAAGGATGCATTCCAGCCAATGAAAAGCCCTTGAGGAGGGTCAGTAAAGGGTGTAGCCTGAGGAGAGTCCTGAGGGCTGTATTTGACCCCTGGACCTTAATTTTCCCACCTTTGGTATACCTGTCTGCTGAAAAGTAAACCCCTTTGAGTTCTTCATTCCAGGGAGGGGATTGCAGCCTACTTTTGTAACTGGGCCTGTAGGGAGCCAATCAGAATGAGAAAATAAAGCTACTTTTGTTCAGACATGGTGGATATTGGTAACCTGAAGAATTATGATGCATATGTCATTACATGTTATTGTGACAGTACAATCAGATGTTCTTATTTATTTACTTACTTTTGCCTAGGTGTCTAGTAATACAAGTTCTTTGGATGACATGTAACTGCTAAGTGTAAAACAGAAGTAAAGCTTAAGCATAGAATAATATAAACAAACATAGAACAGTACAAACAAATTCAGCTTTTAAAAACAAAGGTAAACCAGCCTTATCATGTGAAAAAGGCTAAGAAGGGAGTAAAGACTAACCAGCCACTATTAAAACAAAGACCACTCATTGTTAAACAATAATTCAAATATATATATATATATATATATATATATGCATGCATGCATATGATGTTGGACTTGTATATCTGCTTGCTTGCCTTTCTTGCTGTTTTAATTTTATACTTCTGTAGTGATGCAGAATGAGACAGGCTGAAATTGGTGTGGAAGCTATAGTAACAAACAGTGAAGTGAGCAATTGGAGTCAAATAGAGCAGTTGAGAAGGAAAATTGGGCAGATGGCTGAGCATGATGAAGGAGATGATGATACAAAAATGGGAGGGGATGAGCTGTATATACAAGCTTTAAGACTCATGGCTGAGAGTTTAAAAGATAACAGAAGAGGAGTGGACTGACACTGAAATGATTTAATAGTGATCATTCAGCAGAGTCATTGGGCTAGAAAATAGATTGCTGAGGACCAGGTTTTATATCCCTGCTCAGCCAAAGGTATTGTTAGTTTCTTGCTTTCCTGCATTTGTAGAAGGACCATAAGGTCACTGTGTCCCAGGCTTCTGGTGGAGACAAAAAAGGCCTGACCTGTAGTGCACTTTTCACATCAAAAGTGCTTCATAAATGATGATCGCTTTTAAAAAGCAACAACAACAACCTGTGTATAATTACTCCACCATCCCGTCCTGCAGGTGGTATAATGAGGGCAGAAGATGGAGTTGAGAAAGACAAACAAATTCCTTAGGCAAGGTACCACAAGCGTAGCGTAGATGTAGTCTTCCACAAGTTGCATTTTGACATTGTTGCATGCAATACAGAGATCCTGTATTGCTTGGAATTCTGCTTGGAAGATTAGGTCTAAGTCAAAATGACATTGTGTGGCCATGTATCTTTGTACTTCTGGATGAAAACTTTGAAAGATCACTGTGTTACACAATAGGCTGGTTCATACAGAACGCTAACCCATGGTTTAGCACAACCTAGAATACGTCCATTGCACACTCTGCTTTGCTTCTCACAGCATTTCGTTTCTCTTTCACCCTGACCTAATGTTATGCACAAACCAGAGATCACAGGTTTTACTGCTACATAAGCGAGCCTCCTGTCAGGCCTGTACACCCCGCCTCCCCCTTCCTCCTCCCCTCCCATCCAATAGCAAGATTGATGCCAAGTTTACTTTCATTTTCAAAGACTCTTGGTTTTGGGGGGAGGTTTAGACCTGGTTTGCTGATGATGTGTTTTTGTTGGCCAGGGTTGGCCTAAATTGACTGTTGAGACTTTGTTTCCTATAATAGCTTAGGATTGGTAGAGAACAGGGGTCGCCAACCTTTTTGGACCAGTGGTCACCTTTTGAATTTTGGAAGAGTGTTTTGGGTGCCAGTCACAACTTGCCTGCCACGGCGCACATAGTTTAACAGACAATTTAAGAGAGCACAGCCATTCTTCCTCACCACATCATACAATATTGATTATGTACTCACATTCAACCATTTTATTGTTATGTAATAACAACAGTTAACATTCCTCGAATGACCATGTTTCACTTACACACACACTCACACACACCCCTTCAGAAAAGCCCCTCCATGTAAGTAAGTATCTGCAGTTGTGGGTGGGGGGAAGCAATATCTCTCCTTGCACCCTGAAACAAAATAAACAACAACATGAAGTCCACAAACTTGATACCCACAGTCACTGGTTTCATGATCCCTACATAAAGAAGGAAAGCAACGTGATAGAAAGTTTAGGTATAACTACTTAATGTCTTTTAATTTTTTACTGGCTAAAGCCAACAAAGTGGCCAAGATGAAGAAGAGTCTTTTAAAAACCTGCCACAATGTTAGGGTCACAGTAATTGTTTATCTGAACCTTAGGGTTCCTCCCTTAGGATCTCCTTGTTAATTGTGTTCTCCAGCTCCCCTGCCTATGGATCATATTGAAAAGATGGCCGCTGAGTGCATGAAGGACTTGGATGAAGATGATGACGAAGGTCTGGAAGAAGATACCGAACTTTTGGTATATATGGGATTCCGTTGCAAGGCTGTTTTTCTTGGTGTAAAGAAAGAGGCATCGTCCCCGTATAGGAAAGAATGCATGTGATAACACTCCAAATTCTTGTGGGTCTGGAACACTGAAAGCGAGGTGCAAGCAGTTCTTCCTAGTAATTGGCTGTAACCATTAAAGCTCAGAATTTTCCAGAGAGCAACGGCAGGTGTGGGGGTTTCACCTTTCCTGCTTGGTACTGGCTCTGTGTCCTCAGGCTGGAGCAGAAGTGGTGTCTGTTTGTAGCTGCCAGAGGGGAAAGAAGAAACTTGTCTGGAAAAGAAATTGTGACATTCCTGAGGTTTGAACTGGGCTGCAGGTGAATTAAATTTAGAAGTTGTTCCATAATGTTTGAAGAGATAGTAGCATCTGGCAGTACTACTGGTGAACTTCATGTGCACCAAGACCCACTCACACAGGTTTCTTAAGGATCCTGGGAAATCAGGCTGAAAACTTACTACCGTATTGGCCTGAATATAAGCCACACCCGAATATAAGCCACACCTTTAAAATTCATGGGTGGGGGAGGGGAGAAATACCCAAATATAAGCCACTCCCTTAAAATTATGCAGGCATTCACACCCGTTCCGTTTTACCATATGTCTGTTTCAGCAGCAATATTGTAAAAGCCAATTTTTGTAAGGTCGCGAAGATAAGCCACACTTAAACTTTACATGATCAGCATTTGGAAAAAAAGTGAGGCTTATATTCAGGCCAGTATGGTATTTTTCTTGGGAGTTGTTTTTAGAACTGCTTTGCACCCCTAAAGTGATTGTGTCCTACCACACATGATCCTTATACAGTGGTGCCTCGCAAGACGAAAAGAATCCGTTCCGCGATTCTCTTCGTCTAGCGGTTTTTCGTCTTGCGAAGCAAGCCCATTAGCGGCTAAGCGGATTAGCGCTATTAGCGATTTAGCGGCTTAGCGGCTATTAAAGGCTTAGCGGCTAAGCTGTTAAAAGGCTATTAACTGCTTAGCGGCTTTGAAAAAGGGGGGGAAGCGGGGGGGAAATGGCGAGACTCGCAAGACGTTTTCATCTTGCGAAGCAAGCCCATAGGGAAATTCGTCTTGCGAAGCACCTCCGAAATGGAAAACCTTTTCGTCTAGCGGGTTTTTCATCTTGCGAGGCATTCGTCTTGTGGGGCAGCACTGTATTAAAATCATTTCCATATTCTTTAATACAAGGCTGGGAGAGGCAGGAGGAAATCTTAATCAAATGAATATGATGTCATATTCACTGGAACATCATTAAGCCCTCTAGAAAAGTAATGTTTTCTCTCAACAACTGCGGTTTTTGGAGTTTCCAGATTTGGAATTCAGGCATATCAGAAAGGCTGGTATATAAGAACTTTTACTACAATATTGTGTACAAAAACCACTTTGAGGTTTTGTTTTGTTTTAACAGTCAAGTAGTATCTAAATAACATTATGAAATATAAAATACAATTGTGCTTGGTTAAGTCCCATAGGACTTCACTGGGACATAATTGTATGCAAGATTGTGGCCTTTGTTTGCTTTACAGGCTGTAGAGTTCTTCATAGATGTATGTTCTTCAGAACCGTGGAAGTTCCTGGTTGCCTAAGGGGCCCTTAAAAGGCATACAGGAAGTTTACAAATCACAGCACAATTCTACCCATCCTAAACCACACACACATTCGAGGTTTAACTGGAATTATTTTGCTGCCAATTCAAATTAG
Source organism: Podarcis muralis (assembly GCF_964188315.1). Classification (NCBI taxonomy): domain Eukaryota; kingdom Metazoa; phylum Chordata; class Lepidosauria; order Squamata; family Lacertidae; genus Podarcis; species Podarcis muralis. The sequence goes on from NC_135659.1 coordinate 46,098,904, forward strand.
CTAAAATGTGGTGCATCGCTTGGACAGCATGTAGCTTTTACATGAAGCTTTTAATCTCTGATGTAAAGCTGCCACAGAGGAACATAAATGAGGCAGCCTTATTCACATACAACAGTGAATTTTTGTAAAGAAAAAAGTGCAGTTGGTTTGGCATAAGAAGAATGCTCTTTGATTCTAAGTAAGAGATTTCTGGGCCCCACCTTTGAATGATAGCAGTGGAAAGTACCCCGTGGTTCATTTTAATGCAGTGCTCAAAATAGAAGTAGCTCTTCTTTAGCAACAATTGCACTGTTTCATGCTCTAGGCAGAGTTGCAGGAAGTCCTGGGAGAGGAAGACGGAGGAGGAAGCGGTGAATGTGAGACGGAAACAATAGAAGAGTCTTCTGTAGCCGCAGAGGAGCCCAGCGATCTACCAACACAGGTAAATGAAAGCTTTTGCTTTGAGCCTAGAAAACCGGATTTTAAGAAATGTAAAGGTCAAGCCCTTCAGGGTATGAATTGCACTGCATTTTGTTTTGGTTTGGGGTTTTTTTTATTAAAAAAACCTACCTTCTGTACTGGGAATATAGCAAAGTGTTTAGCTTTCATTTAAAGTGAACTTGGAAGTTGGTTAGCACCTTGAAAGTGAGAATGTGATGCAGGCAACTGAGCAAAGACAATGGCTGTGACCTGGGCTCCTGGAGACAGCTGATTTTAACAGCGTAGTCAGTCAGGCTGTAGACAAGGGATGGAGAACCTGTGACTCTCCAGAGGTTGCTGAACCCCCAACTTCCATCAGTCTCAACCAGAATGGTCTGTGGTCAGGTATGATGGAAACCTTAAGCTCAACAACATTTGGAGGGCCACCGGTTCCCCACTCCTCCTACATAGACGGTGTAGGATTGAACAAAACCACCTCAGGACATTCTCCTTGGCTGGAGTTGTGTTTAGGGCTTGTGTTTGGTTGCCTCTTTCCTTTGAACACATTCTGTGAGTTTTCTTTGTTCCGTTCTTGTTAGAGTTAGGTTTGATGAGCAGTGCTGCCAATATTTACTTAACATTGGCAGCTTCTTGGCAGAGTGTTTTTGTAAAGTGAATAAGTGCTAGTGGCATTTCTAGTCTCTTGAATTTGTAGCGTTTGTCTGATGATTTTTCCATCCCCCCTGCGGAAGGAGAGAACTTTGTAAGCAAACATGTTGAAGAAAACCGTTAGAGAGCTCACAGCAGAATAGAGAAAACATTTTCAATACTTTAAAATAACTTTGCAGTCAGTCTCTGTCTGAAATGACGAAGACCTTCCGACTAAATATGCCCAGTGGCTGTGAACATTTCCTGAGGTGTTCCACCCACCCACTTCTCTGCTGCTGCTTTGGCAGAAAGCCGAGAGGTGACTTGTGGAATTTTTGCAGAAGAACAGACACTCATCTGTTCAAGGGAGGTGGTTCGGCCTCTTATGCCTTGATTCCTAGGTGTGCATGTTCCAGAGAATGTGGTTCTCTCCCGGCCCTGATACTTGAATGTCTGATTTAGAGTTCAATTCTGGTGAGCAGAATACTTGTCATCTTTTTGGTCTAATTTCCTTTATCTTCTTTGAGATGGCGCCTGCTGTTTCCAGTGGACTGCAACAAACAATACAAGAAAGGATAGTTAACTATAAGGCAGCTATACTCAACGCAAAGGAAGCCGGCGAGAGTTCCAAAGTGCGACGGTATGAACGGGGCCTGAAGGTATGTTGGGACCACAGATTCTCATCCTTTTAGCAGAGAGGGGAAAATGCTGTTCAAAACAGGCTATGAGTATCAGCCATTAATTCAGTGTAAAGATCTATGCAGGAAAGAACAGAGGCGGAGCATTAATTTTTTTCACTTAAATGAGTGCTAGTCTTGTTCTGTCTAAAATCTTTGTATAGACAGAATTGCCTAGGTTAAATTAAACATTCATTAATGCTTCTTTAGTATGGTATGACGGTAATCTGGATGAGGTTTTTTGTTTTTTTTAACTGCTTTAGTAGGTGGGAGTTTAATTGAGGTTATTTTATCTTCTCCAGACTTGTTGCTGTTGCTGTTACTGTAATTGTAATCATTACAGTTTCATACACTAGCACTCATTTCCAAACAGGAGTTCATTCGAATGGAAACTTTTCTTACAGACTCTAGATATTAGAGATAGCTACCATATAACACACAAAATAGAACTGATTTTAAAAGCTATTGGCTCCAGTGGGCAGGGTATTTATGTTTAGGGGAAATTAGATGAAATCTTGTATTCAATAAATACCTGGAGGCAGGGAAAAAGCTAAATATTGGTCTTGCAGGCTTAGTTATTGGTAGAGTTGAAGATTCAACAGGATCTGTGAGGATTCTCAGCTAGAGGTCACTAATTGAAATGTGTAGCATTTCTACATTAGGGATTTTTTGTTGCAGTTGGGGTTTTCTAGTCACTTGGTTGGATGGACATTATTTTGTGTGTTGATTTTCTGTGCCTGTGCTTCAGAAGAAAGCAGAAATGTTCATTTACAGTGGTGCCTCGCAAGACGAAATTAATCCGTTCTGCGAGTCTCTTCGTCTTGCGGTTTTTTCGTCTTGCGAAGCATGGCTATTAGCGGCTTAGCGGCTATTAACGGCTTAGCGGCTTTAAGAAAAAGGAAACAAACTCGCAAGAACTCGCAAAACGTTTCATCTTGCGAAGCAAGCCCATAGGGAAATTCGTCTTGCGAAGCACCTCAAAAAACGGAAAACTCTTTCGTCTAGCAAGGCATTCGTCTTGCGGGGCACCACTGTATTTATCATTAAGACTTGAAATTCAGCAAAATGGGTACAATTTCTCTTCCTCTTTTGATGCATGGGTACTGCATTTTCCCATATAGTTTAGAGTTGCGTTGTTGAGTCTTTGCACAGTCCAGTGGAAGAGGAATTGCAAAGCTTTATAGCACTACAGCTCCCATCATCCATGACACTGGCCATGCTGGTTGGAACTGATGGAAGTTGTAACCCAGAATATGACAGAGTTTTATCATTTTGTGGGGGTTGGGGGTTGGGAGTGTTTCACTGATCTCGGAGCATTGCAAAATGCTGCAGTTCCCAAGAAGGCTGTAGAGTGTGAGATTCCAGCCACCTAAGAGGTCCCAGGTATAGCCTGAAGGTACATGAGGCCATCATCTTGCCGTAGCTAAACTGATCTGGACGTGCTGAGCACCTGGGTGGGAGACTACATGGGTCAACAAATGAAAGACACAGCTTGATTGGAATGATCATATAGGGGATCAGTATTTAATCTATGCTGGATAATTGAAATCGCTACTCAACCCACTACTAGGCATTGGAAACCATGCTGGCTGCAGTGAAGAAAGGGAAAAAAGTGAATGAGGAAGAAATGCCACCACCTGTAGCATCTGGGAAGAGCTCTGTCACAACTCCACAAGCCATGCCTTTGAATGACTTGCCTAAAAACTCAGGCAGCCAAGATGAAATAACTGTTCCTGAAGGGGAGGAAAATGAAGGCTCTACTACAGACCATGAATTACAGAACCCTAGCAATCCGGAGCCATCTGTGAGCACACCTGATCTCCAGAGCCCGGATGCAGATTCAGGTGTTCTGGGAACAAGTAGCACTTCTGAAAACAGTAAGTAGTTTGAGTGTGGCCCTTACCCCTGCAGCATCCCTATTCTGCATATGCACAAAAAAGGGCCACTTTTCTGCTTGTTTCTTCCATAGGGTGGATGGGTGGTGGGCCCAGGTGCCTAAGGAACGATGGTCCTCATGGTGTTTATAGCAGATGTTTTATTGGCTGTATAGTAGGTGTTTGTATGTTTTGTTGTCTTGTTCAGATTCCCCAGACCTTGGCACACGAGCACTGCTTGTGACAAGAGAGAAGGAGTACAAACTAGCAGCGCTCAAAGCTAAACAGAAAGGCGATCTTGAGAAGGCAAAAGAGTACATGAGGACTGGGAAGGTGAGGCGTCATTATTTCAAGCTAAAGCAGGTTTCTGCAAACCATAATTGGTGCTGATGATCTTGAGAATTCTCTAGAATATTTCTTTTTCTGTGCGTAAACGTATATGTTACTTTCACCGTGGGGATTTGCATCCCCATGGCAAACTTCCGGCCCCAGGCGTATATGAGTTGGAGCCACGGCATATTGAGTTTTCCAACCTCTTCCAGTGGGTCACCATGGAGCTGAATTGGAAAAGAGGCAACTCAGTATAATGGCCCTGACTCATGGAGTAAATTCTGCTTTGTAATATGGCTGTGTAATGGGGAAATCACCATGAACTAACTGATCCCATGGTAAATGTAACATATAGACCAGCTCCCTGTTCCTTTCTTTTTAGAGTGAAAGTCACAATTCTCTAGCTTTCTTGTGTCAGGAAACCTAAAGCAGAATTGCACTAGGAAAATCTACATTCTTTGACCAGATAAATAAATCTATGCAAGTTAAATACTGATAGAGATCTAAAAGAACTGTATCTACCTGCATACAAGAGTATTGAAGGGGAATGAGGTGATTTGTGCATGTGCTGGGGACTGAATGAAGGATACATCCATCAAAGAGGGAAAGTGGGGACTTAGGGTCGCAGGAGTGCATCTTGCTAACATCTGGAATCCACATCCCATCCCTTCTTACTTTTGAATCCTAAACAGAAGTTCTCTGATTCAATGCAAGTTGTTCAATGGCTAGAAATTTGAGAATGCCTCTCCTATGGGAGGTCCAGAGAATGGACCTTTTCTGTGTTGGCTCCCTGTTTGTGGAGTGCTCTCCTCGGGGAAGCTGGCCTGGCGCCCTCATTACATTTCTCTATAACCAGGCCTTTGGCTGGTTAACAATCTATGTCTTTTTAAATGTGTTTGTGGGAGGGAGGTTGTTGGTTTGTTCTTGTTCCTATTATGTGTTTTGGGTTCTTATTTTGTATTTTTATGTTGTGAACCACCCTGTGATCTTTGGATGAATGGTGGCATACAAATGTTAATACAGTGGTACCTCGTGTTACAGACGCTTCAGGTTGGCTGGCGCGGGGGATGATGTAGCCCGGGATTCCCAAGTCGCGCAGGGCCGCAGCCAGCCCCTCGCGGCTGTAGGTGGGGTGTGAGCCCGCAATCCCCCCCTTATGTCGGGAGTGGCTTTACAGAAGCTTCAGGTTACAGACGCTTCAGGTTACAGACTCCGCTAACCCAGAAATAGTACCTTGGGTTAATAACTTTGTTTCAGGATGAGAACAGAAATCACGCGGTGGCAGCGGGAGGCCCCATTAGCTAAAGTGGTGCTTCAGGTTAAGAACAGTTTCAGGTTAAGAACGGACCTCTGGAACGAATTAAGTTCTTAACCTGAGGTACCACTGTAATAATAATAGTAATTTCAATTAGAGTGGGTATCTGGGATGCTGTACAGTGGTACCTTGGGTTACAAACGCTTCGGGTTACAAACACTTCAGGTTACAAACTCCGCTAACCCGGAAGTAGTACTTTGGGTTGTGAACGTTGCCCCGGGATGAGAACGGAAATCGTGCAGCTGCAGCATGGCGGCAGTGGGAGGCCCCATTAGCGAAAGCACGCCTCAGGTTAAGAACAGTTTTGGGTTAAGAACAGACCTCCAGAACGAATTAAGTTTGTAATCCGAGGTACCACTGTGTGTGTGCTAGTTTTGTGGTCAGAAGCACCATTCTGTGAACCAAGTTGAGATCAATGTCATACAGACCCTTTGGCTTTGCATTTTTGTTGTAGAAGTTCAGCCTGGTTCTGGAAGCACTGGACAATGGGCAGCCAGTAGACCTCAGGGATATGCCTCCAGCACCACAGGGTAAGAGCAAAGGAGATAAATGATCTTTCCAGTAACTAGAATACACTAAATTGCAGATAAAAGATGAAGGTTTATCACACTGACTTCAGATATCCTGCGGTACAAACCCTGCAAAGGATCT